>NC_053437.1:5312537-5490912 GCF_007990345.1 Gossypium hirsutum | reverse complement strand
CCGTTGACCCTTATCTGCTTAGTGTCAGTGGACAAGTAATTTTTCCAACCCTTGCTCAGTTTTGGATCCTCTACGTTGTTTCCACTTTTGGGAAAGTAGTTTGACGCCTACTGGGGGTATACGACTTGCTTCGGTGCCCAAAGATTCAGTCGACAGCTTTTAGCCAAAGCTGCGTGTCCCCCGCTTGTAAATTAATCACTGTGACGGCTGGCGCTGCCCGGATCCAACAGAAGGGCGACAGTAAATGTGTTCATTGGAAAAGTTTGCCGAGATTTGGTGCTTGTACATCCCTGACTTAAAGAAAAGGGTCGATGTCTTCGCTTTAGGTATCTTGGACGTGGTTTCCCGCTTGGCCTGCGAGGCTGTATCTGATTTGTTTGATCGGCTTAGTAAGGGGTTACACCGGTTCTGGCATACTCGCTGAAATTTAGATCCTTGAATGCGTGTCGAAAAGCAGGGGATGGAAGGTTTATTGGATGCGCGCAGCTCTTATTGCATGGTTCCATAGTCACTTCTGGAAGTCGAAAATGTCTCTTATCGGGTATCTCTGATAGCTACTCCCTCTAGGAGAATTGGTGGCCACGCCAAGACGGGATGATATTTCAGAAGAAAAATGGATGAGATACTCCAGAATCTCCGGGATGAAGATATTGAATGGAGGGCTCCTTGGTTAATTCCTGATGAGATATTGTACCGATGTGGAGATTTTGAATGGGTTCCGCTGCTCGGGATATGGGGAGCTATCGGATATGCTCCTCTACTCGTATCAAGACAGTATAGATCACGACAATTCATACCAGCAACGCAGGTGGTATGATTTTCCTATAGGGCTTCAAGGGTTCGAGAATACGTGCCTGGACAGATCGCGAGTGAGTTAGCGTGGGTCGCTTCCGAGTTTCAGTGGCGTGATAAAGGATCAACGAAACATCCGCTCAAATCAGAACTGCTCGATCTTTAGAGAACACTTACAAGTTTGCCTTCTGAGATAGAATCATAAACAAGAATTGAAAAAAGAGTTAGAATTGGGGAAGATAGAACAACTAGAGGAAGAAAAATGCAGTTAGGACTGGATGTGGACATTCAAAGATTAGAGGCCGATAAATTGAGAAAAGGAAAGAACAAAGCAGAAGAAGATTTGGACAGCCTGAAGACAGATTACAAGAAGTTGCGTAGGTCGGTAAGAGCTGCTGGCTTGGGTAAAACGCCAGAGCAATGGCGACAAGAAATTCAGGAGGAAAAGACGAAAGCTAATCAATGGGAAAAGAAATTTCAGGATACTCGGGCTCGAGAAGTCGCCTTGGGAAAGAGTCTACTAGTTTGCCAAGACGAGAAGACGGAGTTGAAGGTCCGGATAACTGAACTAGAAAGATCGCTTCACCAGTACTGTAATCGTAATGCTACGGTTGAATTAAGGGCGAGCTTAGACAAAATTGAAGAATTAAAAAGACAAATAGGAGGGCTAGAGAATGCATTGCAAAATAGTGAAATCCGGATAGAGCTTCTGGAAGAAAATAATGAGCAGTGGCAAAGACAATTCCGTCGGTCTCAAGAGCAGATTAGAGAAAGAGATTATATTATGGGAGAGGCGGTGACTCAAGTGCGCGAAGTAGCCGATCATCTGCAAACTCTAGCGGTTCAGGCTGATCTATTAAGTTTGAAGTATGAGTCAGAGTCGGACAGGGGCCGAGAATTAGCTTGGCTTCTTAGAAAGGTTAAGGCTTTGAGGGTAAGGGCAAAGCCATATATGTAGTCTATTTTATGTAAAGAAACTCTTTATTTAGTAAAGTTTTCTAATGAAGTTGAATTAGAACCAGTGCCTCTTTTTCTTTGTATTCTTTTCATGCATTGCATCACATCATATGCATTAATGACCATTAAAAACCTAATCGAATAAAATCATTTCAGTTAACCTGGAAAACCAACAAAGTTACGGCACCCGAGCCAAGGTAAAAATTATGGACCAAAGGTTGGAGAAGCTAGAGCGACTTCAAAGAGAAATGCAAGACCAGCTGCAGGCGCAAATGAAAGAGCAAATAGAAAAGATTCAGCGTGACATGGTGCAAAAGATGGAGGAGTCCCAAAATGATCTGGTGGCTAAGATGACGCAATTATTGAAGGGAGTAGATAAGGGTAAAGGTCCTGTGATTGTTAGTGAAGAAGAAAACAATGGTGAACCACTTTATCCTCCAGGTTTCACGCCTCCGCATGCGCAAGTACAGACTGAGCTGCATCCGCGGAGACCCTCTGTGTCGGTTAGGCCCCAGCAGTTCCAAGGCGATGCTTCAATCCCAATGAATTTTCAACCCGGAGCGGGCTTTAATCCCGGTGATAGCCCTAATAATATTGCTGTCCCAGATCTTGACGAGATGGTTGAAAAGGACAAGGCGAAGGAGGAATTTCCAAAACAATTTGTGGAGAAAAGGAAATGGATAGAAGAGAAGTTTAGGGCAATAGAAAGCATCGAAAGCTATGGAATAGATGCAAAGGATCTGAGCTTGGTTCCGGACTTGGTGCTCCCTTACAAATTTAAGATGCCGGAATTCGAGAAATACAACGGGACTAGTTGCCCAGGATCCCATATTACTATGTTTTGTAGAAGAATGACGGGGCATATTAATAATGATCAATTATTAATACATTGCTTTCAGGAAAGTCTTACGGGAGCGGCGTCAAAGTGGTACAATCAGCTGAGCCGAGCTAAAATTGCTACTTGGAGGGATTTAGCACAGGCTTTCCTGAGACAATACAATCATGTCTCAGAAATGATGCCTGACAGGATAACTCTGCAAAATTTAGAGAAGAAATCGAACGAAAGCTTCAGACAATATGCGCAGAGGTGGCGAGAGGTGGCGGTTCAGGTGCAACCACCACTTTTGGAAAAAGAGATGACGACGCTTTTTATTAATACTTTGAAAGCCCCGTTCATCACTCATATGTTGGGAAGCGCTTCAAAAAATTTCTCGGATATAATCATGAATGGTGAAATGATTGAGCATACCATTAAAAGTGGAAAAATAGATGGAGGAGAAAATAATAGGAGGGCACCCTCGAGGAAAAGAGAAAATGAAGTGAATAATGTGAATGCTTATGGTAGGTCAATTACCGTGAATCAACCAAAGAAAGTGGTTACTAATCAACAGGGATCATCAAGACAAGAGTCGGGAGCTAGGCAAACTACTGAAAAGCCCCAATTCACGCCAATCCTGATGTCATACAAGGAGTTATATCAGACTTTATTCGATGCACATGTTGTTGCTCCTCGTTACTTGAGTCCTCTACAACCCCCGTATCCAAAATGGTATGATACGAACGCGCAATGTGATTATCATGCGGGAATTTCTGGGCACTCGATAGAAAATTGTACTGCCTTCAAGAAGGTAGTAGAAGGACTTATCAATTTAGGTGTTATCAAACTTGACGACTCACCTAACGCAAAGAATCCGTTACCTAATCACGCAGATAAGGGGGTGAATATGGTTAGCGAAGGTACGGGAGAAAAAGTCAAGACTGACATTGCTGAAGTAAAAACTACATTGAAACGGGTCTGGAAAGAAATGGCAAAAAGAAGGTTGGTTATTTCAGATTCTGAGGAAGGGCATGAGATGGGAAATTATTGTGAATTTCACCATAAAACAGGGCATGAAATCCAAGAATATGAAGGATTCAAGGCTTTGGTTCAAAGCATGATGGATAACAAGGAGATGAGGTTTTACGAAGATGCGAAAGAAATGAGGAGCATATGCGCGACAGAGTTGGGAACAAAGGCTCCAAAAATAAATCATCCTGTGGTCATTATCTCACGCCCTAAGGGTAATGAGGTTAGAGCTCAGGTAACACCGAAAATTGTAATCCAGAAACCATCAAATTTCTCTTATAGGGATAACAAAATGGTACCGTGGAATTACGGGTGTAATGTGACCATTTTGGGAAAAGAAGCAGAAAGAAATCAGGAAATAGGTTCTTACACGCGCAATGGAAAAAGATATGACGCTCAAGCAGAGTCGTCCAGGGAAGAGAATTGGAAGAAAGAACAGAGGAAGGGGAAAGCAGTAGAAGTTGAGCCATTGGTAAATGAACCAATAAAAGAAGAGGAGGCAAAGGAGTTTTTGAAGTTTTTGAAACACAGTGAATACAGTGTTGTAGAGCAACTGCACAAACAGCCAGCCCGCATTTCTGTATTAGCTTTACTCTTAAACTCAGAAGTACATCGGAATGCACTTTTAAAGGTGCTAAACGAAACATATGTGGTTGACGATATTTCGGTAAACAAGCTGGATCGGCTGATCAACAATATTGGTGCTGACAATTTTATCTTCTTCAATGATGATGAAATACCATCCGGAGGAAGAGGTTCTACTAAAGCCCTGCATGTTACTGTCCGATGCAAAGGGTACACACTCCCGGGGGCCTTGATTGATAATGGATCTACACTAAATGTATTGCCTTTGTCCACTCTTAGTCGATTGCCAATAGACAGTTCGCACATGAAAGCATGCCAGAGCATAGTAAGGGCATTTGATGGAACAAAAAAGGAGGTTATGGGGAGAATTGAGGTACCATTAAGGATTGGCCCAGTCACTTATGAGGTGGATTTTTGGTAATGGATATTAAACCCTCCTACAACTGTCTATTGGGGAGACCGTGGATACACTCAGCAGGGGCAGTACCTTCATCATTACATCAGAAGGTGAAGTTGGTATCGGAGGATCGGTTGGTAACAATAGATGCAGAGGAGGATATTATCGCAATGATGACTAGCGATGCACCTTATGTGGACATCAACGATGAGGCACTAGAATGTTCTTTTCGGTCGTTAGAATTTGTGAACGCGATGTTTATTGTGGAGGGAAATAGAATTCCAGTACCGAAAATATCCAGAACCACTGAGATGGGATTGCGATTGATGGTAGGAAGAGGAGTCTTACCCGGGAAAGGATTGGGAAAATATCTTCAGGGAAGGATTGAGGCACCAATGCCGAAGGAAAAGTTTGATAGATTTGGTTTAGGGTACAAGCCAGACATGAAGCAGAAGAAGAAAGAAGTAGAGAAGAGACAAGAGAGAAGAATGGCGCGTTTGAATGGACATGAAGCTAAGTGTGAGCCTTTAACCTTTCCCCACATATCTACATCTTTTGTGTCGGAGGATTTATTCATTCTGAATGTGGAGTGTCCGGTAGCGGCATGGAAGGAATGTTGGAAAATGTTTATACCAACGCCATAGAAGCAACGGAAAGGAGGGCCTTGTTGGAGATCTGCCCTTATGAGCCTGGAAGCGAGCTAAACAATTGGACTGCTGAAGAAATCCCTGTAGTCTTTAGGGCTTATTCAGAGTAATGCTCAAAACATTCCTGTTGTTTGTTGGCCTAGAAACGATATGAAATCTTTTGTGAAATAGGCATTGGGCCTAAATATCATTATTTTAATGAAATACGTGTCTACGTTCATCTCGATCAGTCACTTTTTTTTTCTTTTATATTTTTCATTTGGTTGATTGTCTTACAAATAATTCTTTCATTTGTAATTCTTTTGCACAAACATATTCATAAATTTATATTCTTGGTATATTCTTTGATATGCCCTCATAGGTCTTCAGATATCAATGACATGAGTGACGCTGCCTCAAACACGGAGCCTATTTTTGAGCAAGAAGTGTGTTCAGAGGGATCCCACGACTTTGAAAATGACGAAGATTATGATGCATCTCCGGACTTGTTAAGAATGATGGAACAAGAGGATAAGCATATCCTACCTCATAGGGAATCGTTAGAAATAGTGAGCCTAGAGGATGGAAAGGAGGTGAAAATTGGAACTGAAATCACCGCAAAGACAAGGCAAGACCTCATTAATTTGCTCCGAGAGTTCAAAGATGTTTTCGCGTGGTCGTACCAAGATATGCCTGGGCTAAGTACTAACATTGTGGTGCATCGTCTGCCCATAAAGGAGGATTGTAAACCCGTTCAACAGAAGCTCAGAAGAATGAGACCTGACATTGTGTTGAAAATAAGAGAAGAAGTCAAAAGACAATTCGACGCTGGATTCTTACAAGAGGTCAAGTATTCGGATTGGGTAGCCAACATCGTCCCTGTTCCCAAAAAAGATGGAAAGGTACGAATGTGTGTGGATTATAGGGATTTGAACAAGGCTAGTCCAAAGGACAACTTTCCACTGCCTCACATTGATACTTTGGTAGATAACACGGCGGGCTATTCATTGTTTTCTTTCATGGATGGTTTCTCTGGATACAATCAAATAAAGATGCATCCTGGAGACATGAGGAAAACCACATTCATTACCTTATGGGGAACATTCTGTTACAAGGTAATGCCCTTCGATTGAAGAATGCGGGGGCAACATATCAAAGAGCTATGGTGACTTTGTTTCACGACATGATGCACAAGGAGATCGAAGTTTATGTTGACGATATGATCGCGAAGTCTAGAACGGAAGAAGAGCATGTTCAGGTCTTGAAAAGGTTATTTTGAGATTAAAGAAATTTCAGCTCAAGCTTAACCCGGCCAAATGCACGTTTGGAGCCAGATCAGGGAAGTTATTAGGCTTCATAGTTAGCAAAAAGGGGATCGAGGTTGACCCAGACAAAGTAAAGGCAATACGAGATTTACCTCCCCCGCGCACTCAGAAGGAGGTTTGAGGTTTCCTAGGGAGGCTGAATTACATTGCTCGGTTCATCTCACAACTGACAGAGAAATGTGATCCAGTATTCCGGCTCTTAAAGAAACATAATCCGGGTGAATGGGATGAAGAGTGTCAGAGGGCTTTCGATAAGATAAAGCAGTACTTGGCTAATACCCCAGTCTTATCACCTCCAAGTCCAGATAGGCCATTGATATTGTATCTAACAGTGTTGGAGAATTCCATGGGATGCGTATTGGGCCAACATGATGAGACGGGAAAGAAAGAAAGGGCAATATACTATCTCAGTAAGAAATTTACCGATTGCGAAATGAGGTACTCATCAATTGAGAAGTTGTGTTGTGCTCTAATCTGGGCAACCCGAAGACTGAGGCAGTATATGTTGTATCACACGACTTGGCTGATTTCAAAGTTAGATCCTTTAAAATATATGATGGAATCGACTGCTTTGAACGGGAGAATGGCTAGATGGCAGATCTTGCTCTCAGAATTTGATATAGTATATGTCAGTCAGAAGGCCATAAAGGGAAGTGCAATAGCCGATTTCCTAGCTAGTAGAGCCTTAGAGGACTATGAATCTTTGAATTTCGATTTTCCAAACGAGGACTTGATGTATATGGCGAATACTGAAGAAAATCCTCAAATGGATCACGTATGGAAGTTAAATTTTGATGGAGCTTCAAATGCTGGTAATGGAGTTGGGGCAGTTTTGGTATCCCCAAGTGGAGATCATTATCCTGTTGCTAGCAAGTTGGACTTCGATTGTACAAATAACATGGCAGAATATGAAGCATGTATTATGGGCATTCGTGCAGCCATTGAACGGAACATCAAAGTACTGAGAGTATACGGGGATTCAGCGTTGGTGATATACCAACTCAAAGGGGAGTGGGAGACTAGAGATCCTAAGCTAATCGATTATAGAAAACTAGTTCTTGAATTGGTTGAAGAGTTTGATGATATCACCTTCTATTACCTCCCACGGGAGGAAAACCAAATGGCTGATGCATTAGCTACTCTAGCTTCGATGATTCAGGTGAATAGACTTGAGGCAATGAGGCCTGTTCAGATGAGTATCTCTGAGACCCCGGCTAATTGCTGCAATATTGAGGAGGAGGGAAAAGATGATTGTCCTTGGTATCGGAGTATCCTACAATATGTGAAGAATCGGGAATACCCTGATCAAGCGACAGAGAATGACAAAAGAACTCTGAGAAAGATAACCATTGAATATGTCTTAGATGGAGAAGTGTTATATAAAAGAAGGAAGGATCAAGTACTGTTAAGATGTGTGGATGCTGTGGAAGCCAAGAAAATTTTGGAAGAAGTCCATGAGGGTATTTGTGGTACGCACGCCAGTGGTTTCACGATGGCCAGACAGACATGAGATTTGGGTACTATTGGCCCATCATGGAAGGAGATTGTATTGATCATGCCAGGAAGTGCCACAAATGCCAAATTTACGGAGACAAAATACACGCGCCTCCTTCACCTCTTCACGTCATGACCTCTCCTTGGCCGTTTTCCATGTGGGGTATGGATGTTATTGGGCCAATATCACCAAAGGCTTCTAATGGGCATCGCTTCATCTTCGTAGTAATTGATTACTTTACCAAGTGGGTGGAGGCTGCTTCATATGCAAATGTCACGAAAGCAGTAATCAGCAAATTCTTGAAGAAGGAGATCATTTGTCGATATGGAATGCCTGAGAGGATCATATCCGACAATGCGATGAACTTGAATAATAGCACAATAGCTGAAGTTTGTAGCAAATTTAAAATTAAGCATCATAACTCATCGCCGTATCGTCCCAAAATGAATGGTGCAGTGGAGGCGGCCAATAAAAACATTAAAAGGATTGTGGGGAAAATGACTGAAACCTACAAGGATTGGCATGAGAAATTATCATTTGCTCTCCTTGCCTATCGAACATCTGTTAGAACTTCTACTAGGGCAACGCCTTTTTCTCTGGTTTATGGAATGGAGGCATTATTACCCATTGAAGTTGAAATCCCTTCTCTACGGGTGTTATCTGAGCTACAGTTGGATAAAGCCGATTGGATCCAATCTCGGTACGATCAGTTGAACCTAATAGAGGAAAAGAGGCTAAGAGCTATTCACCATGGGCAAATGTACCAGAAACGAATGATGCGAGCTTATAATAAAAAGGTTCGCCCCCGAGAATTTCGAGAAGGGGACTTGGTACTAAAAAAGATTCTTCCTATACAAAAAGATTTTAGAGGAAAATGGATGCCAAATTGGGAAGGCTCTTATGTTGTAAAGAAGGCCTTTTCTGGTGGAGCTTTGATCCTATGCGAGATAGATGGCAAAAGTTTACCAAATCCTGTAAACGCAGACTCCGTCAAGAAATACTTCACTTGAAAGAAAACGGAACCAAAGTGAAAACCCGTGAAGGGCGCTTTGCTTCCTAAAAAAAAAAAACTTTGGAGAGGCTAAGGTGAAAACCCGTAAAGGGCACTTTGAGACCAAAGAGGGCTTGAGTCGAAAACCCGGAAAAGGCGACTCAAGTATTGGGCAGGATTGGAACATCAGGATTTGAGCGGATCAAATTTTGATCGGGGGCATATCATGATCTTGCTTTACTTGAACCAATAAGAAAGGATATGCAACATCTTGGAACATTGACAGAGTATTGCAGATCTCTTGAACACATGTCAAACTCAGAAGGGTCTTCAGAAAATTTGTACATAGAAACTCAAGCTGCGATAACTGGGGCACCTAGTTCTTATGTGTATTCTTAAAAATGCATTCTTTTATTTTCTTTCTTTCTTCCTTTCCTTTTGTGAAAACGCACATTCTCAATCCACTTCTTTGTTACCTTTCTTTCGCCATCTTTGATGTTTTATTTGAGTTATGATCAGAACTAGCTTTATTCTTATCCATTGTTATGATCTTTTTGCAAACATGTTACATAGGAATAATGATTAACGAACTAATAAAACTTTCAGGAAAAAAGTTTTGCACATTACTCTGGAAAATTTCTAAATAATATAGGGACCTGAAACATGACTATTGTTTAGAAAATACCAAGTTTAAAGGGTGAAATAGCTAAGAAGGAAGAGTCTAAGTTAAAGACTATCCTTTCAGATTTTGTTTTCTAAACATTGATTGAACAAAATGACAAGCTGTCGTGTTAATTACAAAGCTTAAATGAACAAGCAAGCAATGATCATCAGGCAATAGGAAGAGGTTACCTCGGAGAAGAGAGCCTTCACTTGCGCATAAGACTTTGGTACGACACCTTGAGAATGGTGTAGGAAACCAGAACGGTTCAGATCCTATATCCCCGAATTGTGATAAAAGAGGATAGAGGAAAAGCCACATATTTCTACCCTTAGATTACTGTGAGAGAATGATGGTACAAATTTTGGCGTCCCAGTGGATATAACTTTGAGGTTTACAATGGGGACAGTCTGGCTAAATGTTTCTTCAGAAAAATCAGTCAAGCGAGAAGGCGTTGTAGCACATCAGTCACAAAACCTTGATAAACTTCGAGTAGTGATAACCTAAGCGAGATCATTCTCGGAAAAATAAAATTCTGCATTCATGCAAACACCATTCACATATGTCTAGTTAGGAGCATTTGTTTCATTTTGATCATGTCATCCTAATCGTTAGGCATAATTAGGTTTATTATACAGGTCTTATCTCCCTGAGATTACAGTGGAACAGACCAAAGAATTTCAGATCTTATCTCCCTGAGGTTACAGTGGAGCAGATTGAAGCCAGAGATCTTATCTCCCTGAGATTACAGCGGAGCAGATCAAAGATAGTAATCCTATCTCCTTGAGATTACAATGGAGCGGATTAAAGGATCTTATCTCTCTGAAGTTACAGTAGAGAAGATCACATCAGGTCTTATTTCCCTGAGGTTACAGTGGAGTAGACCGGAGAATTTCAGATCTTATCTCCCTGAGGTTACAGTGGAGCAGATTGAAGCCAGAGATCTTATCTCCCTGAGATTACAGCGGAGCAGATCGAAGACACTATCCTATCTCCCTGAAGTTACAGTGGAGCGGATTAAAATAAAGGATCTTATCTCTCTGAGGTTACAGCAGAGTAGATCGCATCAAGTCTTATTTCCCTGAAGATGCAGTGGAATAGACTGAAAACAACAAGTCATGTCTCCCTAAAGTTGTAGCGGAGCGGACAGTAGATAGCAATTCTTATCATGTCTAATCTTATTCCCCTAAAGTTGTAGTGGAATAGATGGAAGCGAAGTCACAAACCTTGTCTCTCTGAAGTTGCAGTAGAGCAGGTTGAAGTCACGAATCTTATCCCCCTAAAGTTGCAGTGGCCCAAGTTGAAGATATGAGTCCGATTTCCCTGAAGTTGCAGTGGAGTGGGTCAAAATGATGGATCTTATCTCTCTGAAGTTACAGAAGAGCGGATCGCGTCAGACATTATTGAAGCTACTAATCCTACTTCTCTGGAGTTGTAGTGAAGCGGATTAAAGCTCCAATGCCTAACGTTACAGTGGAGTAGGCTTAAACCACAAATCTCACCCCCCCCCTGAAGTTGCTGTGAAGAAGATTAAAGCTATAAGTCAGATCTTTCTGAAGTGCAGTGGAGTGGATTGAAGCAACAAGACATAGTGGATTGGAATGAAGCTACTTGAGGAAGAGAAGCACCAGAACAAGTTAAGAATTGGCGAGGCCAGGCAAAATGGGCCTTTCTTAGTCTTTGCTTTGTTCTCGTTATACGACAACGAGTAAAGAGGGGCAGCTGTACAGCCCATTTGCCCGGGCCCAATTAACCCAAACAAAAATAAGAACCCAAAATAATTAAACCAAAACAATCAGCCCAATAACAAGACCCAACCAAACCCTAGCCCAAAACACCCTAAACCAAATCAGAAAAAAGAAAAAAACCAAAAAACCTAGCCTCCATAACCCTAGCCGCCGCCCTAGCCTCTGCCATGCCCACCAACTCCCTACCACCGCCGCAACCACCACCAACCACTCCCATCAAAGCACCTGCAAGGACACGCAAAATAGAGAAAAGACAACAAATAATATAAAAAATGTATTAGGGCTATATCAAGCCATTCAAACCAATGTAAAAGGGGTTTTTTTTTTGAAATCGGTAAAAAAACCGATTAAGAACCTTTGTAATACAAGAACGGTTCAGAAGAAAGAAAAGATTGAAGGTTATTTTCTTTTTTTTGTTTTTTTCTTGATTATTTTATTTCAAAATATTAAACAAAAAGAAGAAAGGAGGCATCTTTACCTTGTTTTACCGATACCGGAGCGATCAGGGGAACGAAGAGACGATTCGAAAAAAAAAAGGAAAACTTTTGGTCTCCCCACCGCCGTGCACGGCGGCGCCGGCGCCGGCGACCGGCGGCCGGTACGGTGGTTCTCGGTCGGACCGATGGCCGGATTCTGGGGAGAGTAAGGGAGGAAGAGAGAGCATTTTTGGGCTTTTTTCTGAAAAGAGGGGGAGAAAATGAAATTTTTTGGAAAATTTTTTGAATATATAGGCGTGTGAAACGACGCCGTTTTGGCCCAGCTCCATAACGCCCAAAACGACGTCGTTTTGCTTTGGATCGGATCGACCCGACCCATTATCAGGAGGATCCGCGTGTTTTCTTTGCGAAGGGGCTAATTGCTCGTTTAGCCCCTCCGTAGTTTTAATTATTTTTAATTTAATCCTTTTTTAATTGTTGCAAATTGGCCCATTAATTTAGTTTGTTTTTCGATTTGGTCCTTCGACCATCTGCGCCCTCCTCCCTGGAACGGCGTCGTTTTGACATTGAGGGTTTAATTACCCTTTCAGTCCCTTTTTTTTACGCGCGCTTGCAATTAGGTCCCTCCGCCTTTTTTTATTTTTAAATTGGCCCAGAAACTTTGTTTTATTTCGATTTAAGTCCCTTTTAATCATGTTTTTTCCTTTTTGCTCATTTATTTATTTATTATTATTATATTATTATTATTTATATATATGTGCTTATATACTATAATATATATGTCTAAAATTATTACGAATCTATATATTTATAAACTTTAATATATATCTAATAATAATATTATATTATATATATTCAATATTTTTTATATCTATCCTGCTTTTTATTTATTTAATATCTATATATTTGTATACATATACTACATAATATTTATACCTACGCATATACAATATAATACACGTGCATACGAATATTTTATTTTTATTTTATGAGCATTTCTATTTCCTTATTTATGTATATACATGTATTTTATAATTATATATACTTCTTTTTTGTATTTAACTTTATGTTTTTACCCCGTATAATTTGTTTCTAACATACATACATATATATATCACCATTTTATTCATTATTATAATTATCATTTCATGTTGATTTATTTATTTATCTACATGTTCGTTATTATTTGCTTAAATGTCTTTATTCTTGTTTGTTTATTTTTTATTTTTGTTGACTTTTTATTATTTACCATGCATAAAAATGTAATTTGCTTTCACTATGATTTTGTGTTTTATCTTACTTGATGTAACAATTTTTTTTTAAATGGCATTTCGTGTTTGGATTCGAGAAAATCGTGCCCTAACTTACTGGGTTTCGATTTTCTCGATGAATCTAAATACACGAATCTTTTCAAAATCAAGTTTTAAATGATCTCGAAATTTAAAAAAGGGGTCGCATCCTAACTTACTGGTTATGATCTCATTTTTAAATTCGAGATGGCTAAAATTTCTTAAATAAACTTTTTCATTCGCGTATCGAGAATTTGAGATATTGTATTCTAACTTACTGAATATGATTCTTTTTCTCGAATAACGTGAAATATCCTCCTTTTCTTGAAAATTTTTAACATTTTAATAAAAGGATCGTATTTTTAAAATTCTTTTAAATTCTCAATTTTCGACATTAAGACATTAAGTAATCAACTAGGTACCAATTTTGGGCGTATCGAGGGTGCTAATCCTTCCTCGTGCGTAACCGACTCCCGAACCCATTTTCTAAATTTCGTGGACCAAAACCGTTGTTTTAATAAAATCAAACCGTTTATTAAAAACAACCATTTTTCGAGGTAATCCAATCACACCTCATAAAAAAGGATTGGTGGCGACTCCCATTTTTGTTTTCATTTTCCAAAACCCAAGTCGACCCGTTTTTCATCAAAAAAATGGTGTCAACAGTGTTAACTAAGGATAAAAGACTAAATTGTAAAATCTAATCATTATAGAATTGTAATTGATAAAAAATTAGAGGGACTTGAATAACAATTAATCAAATATCCAAATTTGATTAAGGGTGGGTTTGGATGGGTGATTGGGTGCGGTGCGGTGCGTTTAGCTTACTTTTTATCTCACGCTACAGTATCGTTACAGTATCTAATCTCACCACCATCGCTGTTTTTACACTAACCGCAGGTAAACGCACTGCTCATCTAAACTCACCCTAAGTGTTAGTGGATGAGGATGACATGTGTATTAATAAAATGATTAGTAATTCATTAAATAAAGTTAATTAAATAAATTAAACATAAAACATGTTATAAGCTCATGTGTTTGATCCTTGATCTTCATTATTTGTCCTTTTAGTACAAAAGGAAGTTGAAACAAAAATATTCAATAGAGAGAAGCTAAAATTAACTTGTTTAGTCCTTATCTTGTAGAATTGTATCATACGCTGTTGGAGGTGATTGAGCAAAAACAACTAACCCCATTTTGCATCTTCTAACCTCCTTGACTACAACATTAGTAGCCCAATTTGTTGTTTTTGACACAAACCAATCATTCGCCATCCAATTACATATCTCTGACCCTATTCAATGGCTTCCCCCTCTTTCATTTATTAGTATTAAATCCACTGTCATTCTACTATCACTTTCAATAACTAATTGACGTACCTCTTTCTCTCATGCCAATCGAATGCCATCCATAATTGCATGTAGTTTAACTTCTAACACCGAGACAACTCCCAACTATTGACCATAACCAAACACCCAATCCCCATTATGGTTCCTTACCACGTTCCCGGCATAAGTGAATCCAGATCTTACGTCTACTCCACCATTCGTATTAAGTTTTAAGCACCCTATCCGTGGAGATTCTGACCTTTTAGCTTACACGTCACACGAAACAGGGCATAGCCTCATAGCCACCCTTGCCCATGACAAACTCAAACTAATACATGCATATGTGTTTAGATTTTTCTCATTAAGGACAGTCATATTTCTACCTTTTCACAGTAACCATACAATATTAGCAAAGATTAACTTCCTGACATAATTTGGCCTTTTTGTCGCCTTGAAATGATTTGAATGAATGCAAATTCATTATTTGATGAAACATATATCATATTTTCTTGATACTAGAAGTTGTCACATTTAAAATGGAGTGAAAAAGTTAAGTTTTATATTTTGAGAAAAAAAATTAATAGGGAAATATATACTTTTTAATGATTAGAACTTAGAAGTTACTTGAATATATAATTTAATTAAGATATTTAAGGAGATACGTTTTAGATTAATTAATTTATGTATCAATTAAAAATATTAGATTATGTTTAAAATTAAGTAATATTATGGAAATAAATTTATATTATTTTATAAAATATATTTTTATTTTTAAAAAGTTTTTAATTTTCAAACAATACTTTTACATACCGTATAAAATTTTCAAAATACTGTATGAATAGTGTGTAAAATTTTAAAAATAATATTCTAAGGAAAAAGTCATTTTCTTAAATATTGTTTAAAAACAATTTAATTCTATTTTTTAAAATTTATAATATTATGTATTATGTTACTAATCAAATTTTGTTTTAAAAAATGTAAATTCTATTATTAAAATTTAACTCAATATTTAGAAAATTAAATTAATTAGAGTACCCAAAATACTCCTATTTTTTAGGGTTTCCATTTTTAACCTAATTATTAAGTTAATTTAATTCAAAATTTTAAAAATACAACTTTTATTTATGAAGTTTAACATATTCTTGAAAAGGTTACAATTACTTTTAAACATGTTATATAATTTTTAATTTTTGAAACATTATAAAATTTTAATAAAAATTTATGATGTACTAATTTTTTTAAAAGATCATAAAGTTTCTTTAAATAATTTTTCGAAAATAAGAGTATGTTTTTGAAAAGTATATGGTAAACATATATTTTAATATTAAAAAACATTTTAAGAAAAATTTAAATTAAAAAAACATATAAATAATTTTAAGTAAATTTATATCATGTTTAAACAGTTTTTAAACAAATTTAATTTTTGTGATATTTTAAAATTGGTCTTTAATAATTTTATTTTAATTTTGATATTAAGATATAATTTTAAACATAATTTAAATTAACAATTTTAATTTTCTTGGTATGATTTAAATTAACTATATTTTAATATTAATTGTACAAAACTAATTTAACTGAATTGTTTAATTAATAACTTAAATATATTTTTATCATATTATAAATATAGTATCCGAATTTTATATAATATTTTATCGTATTAAAGGGTGCTTAATAGAATCTTCCCCTTGTAATTACGTAATAAATACAAATTAAGTATTAAATCGAAGATCTCATAATTTACGAGGTGCCTCTCAACCAGGCATGCCAAATATCGATTTTTTACATTGTCACATCAACAATTTAGTATAATTAGTTGAATATGTTCCTATCTAATATAAAAATTATAATCACATTATTACACTTACTAAAATTTTTCATATTTTTCAACAACTGAATTAATACCATTTCGTGTTGGAATTCAATCAAATATTATAAAAAATAAAGATAAATAGCATATTTATATTATATAAGAGATTACCAAATCTAGCCAATCTTGTACAGGTAGTTTGATATGTTTAGATAATTGAACAAAAGTTGAAAATGATGATGTCCATAGGGTAGCATGCAATCTTTTAGTGATATAAACCACTTTACAGGCTAACATAAAAGTTGCAATTATCATGTCTATTGTATTTGGAACATATGTCCCAACTCCCAACAATATATACATACATATATACATGGCTCATATTATTACTGTAATAAAAAACTAATTGAAAAACATATATGTGAATGTATGTATATGTAATGTATGCTGTCCTTACACCACATAATATTCTCATCCATCTCATCTACAGTAACTTTTAAAATATTTCCCGATTAATGTTCAAACTTCAAAGTAGCTTTGTTCTAATTAACCATATAAAAAGGTTTATTCTAAACTTATTAGCCAAGAAAGAATATAAAAACGGTCATCTCAACATTTTCTAAAAATTTGTTCAAAAAACATATACCAATTTTCTTTTTATAATTATAAAAATTAAAGAGGATAATGAATGCCATAAGGTTCAAAGTTTCAAATCTTGATTTATGTGTCATTTTAGATAATATACACCAATGAATAATACAATGTATGTACCAATTTTATTGGACATAATTTTAATGTATAGTATCATTAAAAACTGTGACCTATGGGGGGTCCCAAGGAAGATGGTAACCCATTGCCATGCAATCTATAAAACAACGAGGTTCCATTGAATCAACCCTTTTATTTTTCAGCTGCAAAAATCAACTTTAATCAATCCACCTTCTCATCATCACAATTGAGGGTTAACATCAAATCTTAAAAGTATAAAATTTTGTTTAAAAAGAGCCTAAATTAAATAACTAGTGATTAAAAGGACTAAAATAAATATTATACCCCTTAATTAAGGGACTAAGATTGTACACCCCAATATATATATAAGTACAAATGAGAGTGTAACTTAGAAAGCTAAATCCAAAATATATGACTTATATATATATATTAAAAAAGTTAACTTCTTTCATCATTCCTTTCTCTTCCTTTCAACTCATTTCTTTCATAGCCATGTCCGAATCTTCTCCTTGTTCTTCGTCACCACCTTCCTCACCAGGAAGTTCAGCTTTAGCCAGCCCCAGCATTCAAATGGTTTCAAAATCGGTATCTGAACGACTCCTTGGCAAATTCTTCGATGCATCACAATACGATTTCGATTACGAGCAGAGCTGTTTGTGGTCTCCTCCGGTAAGGAGAAGTGTGTACTTGACATCCCCTGGTAATATAGTTCTTTGCTCTCAAGATGAACTCATCTTCTCCCAACTCAAACACGCAAAGAAAGCTTGCAAATGGAGATTTCGCAGCATCGCTTGCTTCAGTGTAAGCACATTGCTCTTCTCTTTATCTAAAATATTTTTTTCCCCTCTTCGTATTATTTAGAGATTGCATGTTTACTATTTTCTACATTTCTTTTAAATGTTAGAAAGATTTTGTTACCCATTCATGCAAATAGATATATGTGAGTTTCATATGTAATAGATTTGAATCGAGCTTGAGCCATAAGAAGCTCTAGTTGATTTAGAGTTTAAGGATCAAACCTTGGGTTAAACATGTTTCATTTTTAAAACTTAAATTGCTCGGGTTAGCTTGACATACTTGATTTCAAACTAGATTATTTATGCTTAAGTTCAAGTTTGAGTTGAGTTTGATTAGATTCACAAGTTACTTGCTTGATAACTCAAGCTCAAATCGAGAAAGTAATATTCTTTTACAAGTTAAAAGATTTTGCTACCGATTCATGCAAATACATATATTTGAATTCCGAGTATGGGTGTAGTAGATTTAAGTTGAATCAAGCTCAAGCCATAAGAAGCTCAAGTTGATTCAGAGTGGAAGGATCAAATCTTGAGTTAAGTTACACTTTTAATGCTTGATTTTCATAAAATTAAATTAAATTGCTCGGGTTAGTTTAATCAGACTTGATTAATTCATTTATCAAATAAAAAATCAATTTGACATATTTGATTTCAAACTAAATTATTTATACTTGAGCTCTAATTCAAGTTGAACTTGATTAGTCTTACAAGTTATTTGTAGTCAAATATTGTTAAAATATTTGAATTCAGCTTACTCAATAACTCAAATTAGAAACAAGAAAACAAAATTAAGTTGAAGTTATTTTCTAAATCTAAAAGAGTAATAATGGTTTTTTTTTTTACTTATATATACACACACTTGGATCATATCTATTACATTTTGCATGTGCTCAATAATAAAATATGTATGGCTTGATGATGTCCATCTAGGTTCAATGTTTATCATCATAGATCATGAGACTAAATATATATTTATGATTTTATTGAATGTCCCATGAACTGATATGTGGTTATTGGTTGTTCAAATTTGCAGGCCCTTTGGTGCTGCTCTTGAAGAAAGAAAACCTTGTAATTTGCCTATTTCTCTACCATTATAAACCCTAAAACATCACAAAGATCCCATTACTGTCTCAGTCAAAAAAGGGCATAAGCACGTGACTGCTTGCATGTAAAACTACGTTTCATAGTTATCTTTTGTGTACCATCCCTCTTTCTACTATAATATACTCTGTTAATTTATATAACTTTATTTTGATTTATCATTTTCAGCAATTCCCATGTTTCTTTCTTGAGATTCTAAAAGAATGTTTTGTTAATTGTAGAGAAGAATCTTGAAATGGTAACAACGACCCATCAGTGGTAGACAGTATATATTCTGTAATCTGCAGATATTGTAAGCAAAGGAAGTTTTTTCCTGATATTCTTTTGCTTTTGAAATTTAATGAGCAAATTTACTGCAAACAAAACATTCTTTTCTGTCTTCTCTTTTCTTTTTTGTCTGTAATAAACTTGAATTTGATTCCCTCCTTTTCTTTTTCTTTTTTTCTTTGATTATTTAGGGAATATTTAATTGATATTTTTTTTAATTAGGGTGATTATTTGAATTCTAAGTCTTTTAAGTAGAAAAAATATAAATGGTTTAAAGTAGAAAAAGCTTACTTTTAAGTTCAAAAAATAAATTAATTTAGAGTATATAATGACTTATTTTATTCTCTAACTTTACAAAAAAATATTTTAACTTTTTATTTAATTTTTCGTATCTTTTAGTCCTTAAATTTATAATGTTTATCAAATTATTTCAAAATAGATGAAAAAGTTAATATCTATCAACTTTGCTGACATAAAATCCACGTCAGCAATTAGTTAATTTGTATACTATTTTAACTTTTAATATTTTTTGAATTTAAAAAATTAATTAATTGCTAACATCCATGCCATAACAGCAAATTGACAAATGCTAATTTTTCATCCATTCTAAAGTTATTTAGTAAATAATGCAAGCTTAAAATGAAAATAGACGAAAAATTAAAATTAAAGAACTAAATAAATTATTAAATCAAGAAAGAAGGCGATCAACCGACTCAATGGGAGAAAAATATTTACTGATATTTTGTAGGAGTATTAATATTTATTACTCTTTTAATATGTTATGATAGATGATAAACTAGTTTGAGCACTCATGTAATGCATGGGCTGAATATACATATTAATTAAAATAATATTAATTATTTTAAATTTTTTAAAAAAGATTAAATTGTTAATGTAAGTAATATATAAACTGTTTAAATTTTATTCCAAATATAATTATTTGTATAATATTTTAAGTACATTTTATATAGATTTTTAAGTTTAAGTTAGTTTTTTTGAAAAAAAAACTATTTTATTTAAAAAATATTTATAAATATAAATAGTTTTAAATTTCAATACATTTTTAATTAAAAAATGGTAGTATATTTTTAACATATTTTAATAACTTTTTAAACAATTAAGTAAAATTTCTAATAATTTTAAAAAAAGTTTTAAACACGTCTGTTAAAAAAATATTTTTTAAATTCTGTTAAAAATTTTAATGTACAAAATATATTTTTTAAAATTTTAAATATATTAATTAAAAATATTTTCAAAATATTGATAATGTTAAAGTAACTTTTGAATTTATTAAAGTGTTTATGGAAAAATGTAAAAGTAATCTACAAATTTGTTTTTTTAAATAACATTGTCTATGTGTTAAAAACATTTAACTTTTTTTTGACAGTTTTTTAAACATAAAAAAGAAAATTAAAAAAAAAATATACTTTGAAATGTTTATGGCAAGCTTAATTTATTTTCATATTTTTTTTTAATTTTATTTTGTAAAATTGTTTAATTTTAATTATAAAGTAGACTCATAAGTATTTTATTGAAAGAAACTCGTAAATAATTTAGTAAACAGTAATAAATAATTAAACATATCATAACTTAAATTATAGTTTCCATATATTTACACTAATTATTACAAATTTGCATTTTAAAAAAATTGTCGAGAAAGCAAGAAATCAAAGAGGTCAAGCTATAATGTGGCCGTCCCTATCCTCCTGCATCATAGTTAGTAGCGCAATTAATTTACCTTTCTAATACATTTTAAAATTAATGCATGATGGAGATTTTATAGTTTAAAATTAATTGATTGTAAATCCTTCATTATTTTTTTATTAATTAATAATTACACATATTAATTTTATATAATCACAATAAAGATTATATAAAAGTTTTTCTTTTTTGATAATACGGGGAGGGAAATGAGATTGCTTAGGATCAAACCTAAACTCTTATATTTATAACATAATGCTCTTGTCACGAGAGATGATAAATTCTATTATAATTTATAAGAGCTTGCTTTTATTTTTTTTCAAATATAATTTTTTTATAAATTTATATGTCAAAATTTGTTTATGCGTATGAAAAATTTATAAAATATTTTCATTTGAAAATTTTTTTGAATTAAATTATTTCATAAGCATATAAAAGTCTTTAACATGTAATTTAAAAAAAAAATTGGTGAATTATCATTTTTGAAAAAAAATTAATTAGGATTATATAAAATAAACTTTAAAATAATTTATTATAAAATATTTGAGATATTAGGTTCTCTTTTTCATTTAGGACTAGCCTTTAATATCACATGTATTTATATATATATTTGTATAATATTATGGACTAATCTTTTTATAATTTTTGTTGAAAGAGGCTAATTTATTTATTTTCAAAATTAATAGGGACCAAAATAGTATTTGCACTAATTTATTATTTATTTGAATTATAAAATTCAATCCGACCATTGCTCAAAAAACCTTAGCTTGAAAAAAAAAATCCAAAACCTTTAAACTTCCAAGTTCCAACTAATAGTTACTAATGCTTCAAAGCATATGATCAACCATACACATATGTAGCCAAAAAAATGATCTTAAAGAAGAACTAAAATGGAACATAAAAACCTCAAAAAGAAACCAAGGTGAAAGCTTAAAGTGTTTCCTCGGCGGCTATTTCACGTCGCACGGTGGTCCTCCTCCAACAACCGACTCCTTCTAAAATAAGACTAATGGTTCCCAGCAATGAGATTGCAGCAATGTATGTCACTTGAGGCCAAGTCTTGATCATCAAATGTACCATATGAAACCCCAAGAATACATTCGCAATGCTTAAGCCAATGGTACCATATCCCAATGAGCAATGAAAAATATTGAAGTAGACTCTCTTCTTATCTTCTTTATGTGGCCTGCAATACCCTACGATCCCTTGAATTGCACCGAGACCAAGAAGGGTAATCCCTATATATTGATGGATTCCTCCTCCAATTCTAGCTCCAAGTGCCCCAAGCCAAAGCAAAACACCAATGATCCCACCAGCCAAACCTATCAAAAAAGCCGAGCATTGAGAAAAAACATGAGCACGAAACCAAGCAGTGCCTGGCCATTGCTTCCCATGCCTTGCTATTGAAGCTCCAACAGGCATTAGAAAACCCCATCCTAATGTGCATAAAATTCCATGAACTACCTTCCATTGGTTTCTTGAACTTGTTTTGTCTACAACAAGCTTGCCTGCGAGAAAATCCAAGGTCCCCATTGAACCCATATTGGGACCAGACAAAGGGTGCATCCTAGGGACATTTCCAACTAAGGGTCCTTCTTGCCAAAGGTGGTTCACGGTTGTAGTGTTTGCAGGCAATGCCAAAGTTGCAAACATGATCATCTCGTTACCTTCAAGAATCGAGGAAACTCCATTAACGGGGAAACTAAGGTCACCCTTTTGAAGCTGAGTTGCGTAGCTTGTTATAGGTGAAGTATAAGTTACCATGGTTCCATCATCTTTTTGAAAGGCAA
Source organism: Gossypium hirsutum (assembly GCF_007990345.1). Taxonomy (NCBI): domain Eukaryota; kingdom Viridiplantae; phylum Streptophyta; class Magnoliopsida; order Malvales; family Malvaceae; genus Gossypium; species Gossypium hirsutum. The sequence goes on along the minus strand of NC_053437.1, from coordinate 5,468,243 downwards.
CCAAAGCTTGTGAACCCACCATACCTTTCGAGTGAGGATTAATAGCCCATGACATCCATCTTGTTTTTTGATCAACACTGTTTTGCCTCAAGGCAACATCGACGGTTTGAGTCAATGAATGGAAGTTCCAATGAAGTGAGCAATTCAAGGAGGGTAAGTCGATGCACGAGGCAAAGGTTTTGCCTCCACGAAATCGGTGGTTGTCGCAAGGTTCAGCGGCGGCGAAGGTGCACAAGAAAAAGAGCAGAAGGAAGGCAAAGGAGAAGGATTTAGAAGCCATTGGAGATAATGTAAGAATTGAGACGAAGGGTTCGTTTATATAAGCTTTTATAGTCGGTGTAGTAATTCTCTTCTTTTTGAGAAAAGAATTAATTTATTTAAAATAATTATATTGATTATGTAATAATAATTTAAACTCTTCAATTATTTTTACTTTAAATAGGATCAAATTGAATATCGAATCTCTTTTTGGTGAATTACAATTACAGGGCAAAACCCAAACAACAAATGCAACTAGGACAAAACCCAAACAACAAACACAACTAATGTAACTCGAACCCGAACTACACCTATGGCAGTGAATATCTTTGACCATCAAGCCATCACATAGGTTCATCGAATCATTCTTTGAGTTTAATTAGGTTCCTTAAACCATTAAAATTTGCCTCTATCAATTACAACACTGACAATCTGGTGTTGAAAATGGAGTAATTCAATAACCCAAATGGGCAAATCCTTTGAATTGCAAATTTTTGGGGACCAGAGCACAAATTTTACCATTTTATTAGCTTTACAAATTTTAGGGGAGTTAAAAGACAATTTTACTAAACCAAGGAGACCAAGATCCTGCCTCTAAAAATGAAGTAATGAATATGGCTTCTTCATCTTTGGTTAGGTACATTGGAATAAGAATATGAACAAATTATACAAAGTTAAAAAAGATACAAAGCACCAAAAATGGATTATCAATAAACCTGAAGATCATGCAACTAAGCTGGCCTCCTCACTTTCAGGGACTATAATGTCAAGCCTCATCATAGGTTTATATCTGCGAGGTACTTGAGCTCCAGCTTGCATGCAAAGTTCAACCACAGCAGGAGCCTTGCCATAATATCTCTTCAATGCACTTCTCATGGGAGGTCCCTTTGGGTCTTGAACATGCCACACATAATTTGGTGGGAAAACTTCACTGACCGTGGCATCCTGCCAACCATGCTTCCCGTCCCTCCACTGGTGCTTAAATTCTCCGCAAAGTTTAGCATTGTGACCCCATGGCCCTACATGGACTTCCGAGCAATATCCACATGCCTTCACCGTGTACTTCTTCATCAACTTCGTAACACCTGTCTGAACTGTCTCATGTGCATTCATTGTTTCCTGTGCAATGATGGGTACATCTTCGGGTGAGGGAGGTGGAAATCGCTCGCAAGCTCCACATGTGTCAAGATCTATAATTGAGGAAGAGGATGGATCCACTGCACGCCATGGCTTAGGCTCCTCAACGTATCCGCCACGATCGATTATTTTCTTTCCGATCATTCTGATGGGATTGGTTCTTCGTCGTGAAGGGTACTCTGGGATGTCCACACCGGCTTGGATGCATAGCTCTACAACAGCAGGAATCCTGTCATAGTCAAACCGTGTTTCATGCTTGATGCGCCGGCCAAAAGGATCATAAAGGTGATATGATTCTATGGGGATAAGAATGTCATTGATGGAACCTTTCACCCATGAATGTAAACCACGGCGCTTTGAGCTCCTTGGACCTTTGCAATCCTGAATATTATGACCACTATGAGCCACATGAACTTCAGAGCAGTCACTGCGTAGAACTAAAATAAATGAATATTTGAAGATACCAACACCATTCAAAACATGCAGAGCTCAAAACAAGACAATAGAAACATCGGAACTAAAACTATAATACAAGTACCTGCAACCGTAAACAGGAATGACATGCAAAAGCTGTGCAAGACCTTCAATCAAAAGTTTCCATGCATCTAACACCTCATATGCGACAGGAATAAGTTCAGGAACAAGTAATCCGTTTTTAGGAGGCTGAAGTGGCTTCTCTACACCCCTCTCAGCAAGTTTCTTATCCTTCCTTGCAGCTTTCTGGATCTCTTTGAAAGGAATAGGATAAGGTTTCTTCTTTTTCTTAGGCAGTACTGGTGGAAGATCCATATTTTGGGGATATTCCCCTGGCTTCTTGCTGGCAGGGTACTGTTTAGGCCTCTGACAGGCATATGGAAAAGTTCCTGAAACAAGTGCTCTACCTTTCTGAACTGATTTGCTCCCAAACTGCATATAGAAGGGAACAAATATTGCTCTAGAATATTGCCATCAGTGAGAAAAGAAATTGAAGCATTCTCGAGAATTCTTGCCTATCATCTATGGTTAAGTATCATCAACAAAATGTTATGTCTCATGTAACATAACCACAAGATAGGGAAGCATGTCATAAACATGTAAATGTAGAGCATCTATTTGACGTATGGACTAATTTGTAAGCCACTAACTTGATTGTTTACGGAATTTGAAAGTATTCATACTAAATAAAGGAATCCACAAACAGAGGAAATCACTTTCAAGATCACATATAGAGGAAATCAAATAAGAAAGAAATAGGAATTGACAGAAAGAATGTTCACCTTCAAATAAAAAGGACACGGACTCAGAGATGATAATTGAGACCTCTGAAATTCCACGATTTCTAAACATGCACCTGCCAAGTGGAGGTCATACAAGTACATAAACTTTTCTTATATTTCCTTTCAGATATGTTTTGTGGCGTTTAATTTGCATTACATTGGTGTAATTCAGTATTAATTGTGAAGTTAAGTTTGTTCTTTCATATTGGAGTCAGAAGGAAACAAAAGGGGAAGATAAGTGACTCACTCCTCTGAGATGGATTCCATAATGATGACGCTGTTGATAGTGTCTGGAGCATTGGTCTGAGGAAAAAAGGCAAACCAAAGAAATGGGGGAAAATGTCAATGAATGGGAAAATCATGAATATTTTCTGCATGGAGAAAATCAAAGATGCAAAAAGAAAAACGCCTAAAATCAATAATTTATCAATGTTATTATGAAAATCATTTCAGAACCCATTCTCTCTTTGAGAAATAAAAACAGGGCTAGCCAATGTAATGGGAATGGATAGCTTTTGCACCATTCAGCTCCATCAAAATTTAACCCTTCAATTAACAGGAAGCCAGTGGAAAAGAAAACAATCATTGACCTTGTCAATTTATTTATGATTTTACCCTCAAAAATCTTTTCTTTTCTTCCATTTTCCATCTCTTGGACTGAAAAGAAAAAAAATCCTTCTTTTCCTTCTCTTTCCCCTCCACTCCATTATCATCCCTCCAAACATTATTTATTTACTCTACTTACCTATCCCTAACAATTGCAGTAACCAATGCAGTGATTTTACAATCAATACAAATCATCATGTTAGCTAACACCATATCTCCCATTTTTCTCCCTTAAAGAGGTAAAAATGGAAACTTTGTCAATCCAATGGTTAAATTTCATAATCACTTTCCTACTTTGTTGGTTAATCAATTGGACTAACAAATTTTCAATCTTTATTACCCTTTCACATCCTCCCAACAAAGCAGAACCTTCTCTGAAAGTATCTTACTAAACTACCACTCTAAGAAAGAAAATCAAAGTGGAAAATTCTCTGAAAGTATTAAAGCAAACCCAATTCAATAGAAATAAAAATAAATAAGTGGTTCTATAAAAAAAAGCCAGATAGATAATAAACAAAAATATGAACCCCATGATTAAACAAGAATAAAAGAAAACCCAAAGCCGAGAAAGTTAGCTGAAAAGAAAGATTAGTAACAGAAAAGCTTACCTAGAACTTTGAAGCTGCTACTGTCTATCAGTAAGGTAGCCTTACAAAATATCACCTCAAAAAAGAAGGGAAAAAAAATCAGCTCAATTTTCTGGGTTTAAGGCTTCCTGCAAAAACCCCCACTACAAATTTCCAATTTTCGAGCAACGGTAGGACGGGCGGGCTTTGAAATTGGGCTTTGAAGAGCAAAACTTGACCTTTTCCAGTTGGTAGAGCATCTTTTCGTTTGGGTTAAAAAAGGATTAATATAACTTTCACTCCCTGACCTTAGCAATTAGATTCACTTTCGTACTTGTACCTTTTTTTTTCACTTTGCCACCTGAATTTGGCAACTAAGTATATTTTGGTCCCTAAACTTGGATTCCATCAAGATTTCTGATGATGTAACACTATGAGATTGTACCCTGTCATCACATAAAATTATTTTAAAACAAAATGCCACCTTATGAAACTTTTTCATTTTTCAAGTTTAGAGTTGAAATGGACTTAGTTGCCAAGTTCACTGCTTTGGCTTTAACAGTTTTGTTAGTTTAATTCAACATTGTGAACAATTTTCTCAATGATTTTCTTTACAGCATGTAATGGAAACATCAAAGACATGAAAGCAAAGTAAGAAAACCATATAGGGAATGTGAAAAAGGTGACTAAAAGATTAAGTTGAAACCCCACCAATTTGATCATAGAACTGGAGGAAAAGTAAGAAAATTCATGAGGAATTCAGTATAGCCCCCTATAGATATATTGACATGTTCATGTTTCCATGAATCCTTACAATGGAAACTAAATTCCTCTAGTGAAGAATTAAGGCCATTGATTTTCCTTGATTTTGCATCTTTCAACACCATATCCATGCCATCTACCAACAATTTGATGAAACAACATTTTAACACATCAGATATAGTTTGTGAGTTTGGATTGTTTCTGATATCAAATTCATGTTGTTGATCACCATTGACAACATGATCCCTTTCTTGAATTCTCAGTTCTTCCATGTCTAAAAAAAGGGTTTCACCAAGGGACTTGGGGGGAAGGGGGACTATGAATCAACTGTATTATGAATTTTATGAGGGAATGATGATGCTGACTAGGTTACAACTGATATTTCCTTGGGATGCCAAAAGCTTCGATCTTATTGGACATTTATGATTGCTTCACCAGAAATTAATGTTGTAGGTGAAAAGGGTGGGGATAAAACTGTAGTATGACACATTTCAAAGCTTTTTTTCATGCAATATTTGTAAAATATACTCAGCTGTCAAGCTTGACCAAGGGCTTGGAGATGGTGAATCAGTCGTGTATGCATATTGCAAGTTAGCTATTAATATTAGGGCAAATTACAGTACAGATCACCCAACTATGGTTTCCTTTTTCTTTTTTGGTCACCCAATTATGAAAAATTACAAAATGATCATCTAACTATTCAATTGTCTTTTATGGCCAACAGTTGGCTAATGTAGAAATGGAAGCACCCAAAAATCCAGATAATTGAGCAATTAAAAAAAATAATTGAATAATTAACTGTTTTATAACTTTTCATACTTGAGTGATCAAAAAAGAAAAAAAAGATCATACTTGGGTGACTACCAATGTAGTTTACCCTTAATTTTATAGCTGCGATGGATGATTTGGCCTGGCTATGTTCTGGCAAACTTACCAAGCATTCAAGGCTCTCTCTACCCAGCATTGCTCTGCTACAGTGGATTCTTACATCGTTTTACTGAAGTTAAGGTCATCGATTATATCATTTTATTTTGATATGTATTAATGTCGTTGTAGATTGATGAACAATTTTTGTTCGGAACAATGTTAAGAAGTGGATACAAGAAACAAACAAGTGGGGAAAAAAATCTTGCATCTAGAAAGAAGGGATGGTACCAGCCAATACGAAACAAGACAAATCTATACATGCTGATATGTACGTAGGAATCATACAAAAATTGAAACGAGACTAATAATATCGTACCAATTGTCTTCAAAATTGGTAAATTGATTGATACTGGTGGTCCTAATATGGGACAAAGAAAAGGAATTATTGGCATAGGTCAATTTTTATAAAACCAGACCTAACCAGACCAAATTGTGAGCCGCAATCTTTCCTATTTTTTAATAACCAGACCTAAATCACGGGGGAAGGGTTGAGAGTATGAGCGGAAGGGAATATAGACTCTTTATTAACAAAATGAAAAGGTTACAAAAGAGAAGACTATTCTAAAAGAAAGTTTATGCGGAATTTACAATATGCTATACAATTGAGCTTTCCTCCCTATTTATAGAGGAATTCTAAAAATTCTATACAATTGTATTTTGAATCCCGAACAGTGTTTCTGATAAGGATTCAATTTCCAAATGGATGTGGCTGCTTCCACGTCTCATTGGTCTTCTTGTATCTTTAATTGCATGGACCTGGTTGTTTCCACGTTGCATGCTTCAATTAATGGCTGCTTCCATCACTTGCTTGTGTCATGGTAGCTTCCATCATTGCTTACATCATCATTGGTTTGATGATAGCTTCCACGTTGCAAAACTTGTTTGTCTGCACTTGGATTTTCTTCTTTTGTCTTCATCATGGATTTGATGATGACATTCACGTTGCCAATCTTTATTGTTGGTATGTGGATTTCCTTCCTTTTAGGTTGCTATCTTTGTTGACTTCAACCTTCTTGCATATTATTGAGATTCATTTCTTCTATTTCATCTAAATGTAAAGAATCTGATGAGAGTCTTTGTGGTGAGTTCCACATCTCCTATGTATATTTGATTTTTTCTGTGATGTGAGATGGAAAATCTTCTATCTCCATTTCAACAATCTTTTTTAACAGCTTCATAGATTCTTCATTTCTTTCCTCCTGGATGTTTCCATTTGGAAATGCCAATATTCTTTTTCCATACGTCCATAGTTTGTAGACTTCATCATGGAGAAGATAATAGGCTTGTGATAATAATTCTAATCCTGTTTGGACTTGATAATTTTCAAATTTATTATAACATTCATTAATTGTTTTTGACAAATGTTCTTTATCTTCATTAACAGCAGATAATTGGGGTGTTCTAATCATCTTTTTAATAATCCAAATTTGATATGGCTGATAAAATTTTTCTTGTTCAGCTATACCAATTAGACTACTAATATTAATATGAAAATAGTAATAAAAATCATCATTGTTTAATGATGTTTTGTAAAACAGACTTTACAATAGCTGGAAAATCTTTTAAAAGGTGAAAGGATAGATTTTGCACAACTATTTCTTTAGTAAAACTCCATTCAATATTGGTTATATCAAATGGTTCATGATCAAATCTGTATTTTAAAGTAGGAAATTCATTATCTAAATAATCGTTAAAAACATATGCCTGTAGAAAATATTCTGAAAAAGCTTTTTGAAATTGAATTTGTTGTCTGCAAATTACTTCATTTATTTTTGTGAATATTTCTACCGGAAATAATTTCCTAGCTTTATTATACATGCATATTCTAAATACTTTATTCATAATAGAATTGTTTTTTCCCTTATGAATAAAATATTGAATAATATCAAGAAGATTGTTTATCTCCTTTATATCCATGAATTCTAACTGGATTTTAATAGATTTTAATAGGAAATCTTCAGCTTCATTTTCTTTAGTTGTTTTTTCAACTAAGAATAATGAAAATTTGGTAAGAGCTCTTTGAAAATTGGCTCTTTAATTTGAAATATGGGTTTTCCATATCTCATTTATAAAATCAAAATTTTCTGGTAATAAACCAGGATTATAAAAATCTTTAAATTTTGAAAGATCTTTTAATTCTTGAATTTGTTGGTGATTCAACAAATTCTCAGCTCTCTTAATGACTTCAGCATAACTTGTTTGTGATACTGAATTCGGATTTTGGGACCATTGTAATTGACTTACCGTGTTTGGAGTCAATGAAAACGTATTTCCCATTGGTTGGTCTACCATCGGGTAATTTAAAACATTTGATCCAAGTGGTTGGTTTACCATTGGATAGGACACATAATATCATTGGTTAGGATAAAATGGTATTTGTGCAGGTACAAATCCTTTTTTGGAGTTTGATTCTGCTTTCCCTTTGTTGGGCTGTTTGTGAACAGTTGTCCATTCACCGACTATTTCTTTTAGAGGCTGTTTACCTCTATCCGTGAGGCCTGCTCAAAAAATCAGCAAATATTAGTAATAAACTACTAATTAATTTTAATAGGTGTAAATTTTTTATTACACACAATTTTATTATTTTCTTCAATTGGAATTTCTATAAAATCATCTTTTACTGATAACCAAATAGAATTTTTATCTATAGTAAAAGGTAAATATTTACATATAAAATTATTTCCTAATAATATATCTCCTTTCATGTTAGGAAAACATACAATTTTAGGAATCACAAATCTAACATTGTTTATGTAGATTGGTAAATTTTTAACTTTATAATGTATAATAGTTTTACTACCGTCTATTCCTATTATTTTTATAGGTTTTTTCATTAATTCCCATTTTTTACAGGAATTGCATTTCTTCTGCAACTACAAATTGTAGCTCCAATATCAATAAAAGCATTTAAAGAATTTTTTTTTATATTTTCTAAATTGAAACGTGATTTTGATATTTATTCCAACTTTTGACTTTTTATCAATTGTTGAAGTTTGAATTTCTTCCATTCTAGTTTTTCTAGAATTATTACTAGGATCAGTAGGAAATATAGGAATTTAAACAGTTTTAATTCCTATTGGTGTACTGTTTGTACTAATATTATCCTCTTCATCTTCTGGTTGAGAACTAGAGGGTAAAACTAAATTTTCATTTGTATGGGTTATACAGTTATTTTTAAAATACAATTTATTGCCTGATGACATATATTCTATAGTACTAACTGGTTTAGAAGTACTAGAACTATTAATTTTTTTCATCATCCAATCTCTTGGAATTGACAGATCTCTTAAATCTAATAATTTTGGCTGAATTTCAGTAGTGAACCTGTTTGGTTCAAAGAGTTCAATAATTTTATTATTAATCTCTTTTATTTCTACTTCAGCAGTATTTGTATATTCATTAATGGAAGTCCAGCTGATTGCTAGATCTTCTGCCAAATCATTAATATCAGAATTTTTTGTCTGAATTCTAAGGCAAAAACACTCTTCTATTAGAGAATCTGTAATAGAAATAAAGTAATTTGGTTTAACTTTAAATCCTATTACGTCTGTATGTAAATTAGACTGAATACCTCCAATAAGTGCTTTTATTGGATTTTCAAATATTTTATCTAAAAGGACAGCTATAATAGGAATATCATGACCTCTTCTAAATAAAGCTCTAATAGTAATCATGATTATACCTAAATGAATATATCTAACTTGAGGATATTTCTTTTTGATCCTTTTGATTTTTTCTTTAGTAAAAAGAGGGATTTCTATTAATCCTCCTCTTGTATCTTTAGCGACTGTGTTACTGCTAATTTTTTCTATATGTCTCTGAGTCCATATTTTAAACTTAGAGATCTTATATATTTCTTCTTTAGAAATATGATTTTTATTAATCTTTTCTATCATTTCATCAGAAAAGTCTTTTTCTTCTCCGATTAAATTTTCTAATTTAATATCCTGTTTTTCAGGATTCGAAATTTCTTCTAATTGATTATTAGAACTACTTCCTATATTAAACATAAATATATATTACTGAAAATATCCATGTTTCCCTTTAAAACCGGCAGTCTTTTATCACCACCGATGTCCGACACATATTAAGATATGAATATAACAGTTTAAACTTTCTAGGACCCTAAAGTGAGCATACACATATTATACACATGACCATGTCCGAAACCCGAGTCCAAGTAACATAAATACATAGACCCAAGAATTTGTTTAAGCATAGGAGAAATTATTACAAAGACTTGTTTTAACTGAAACATAAGCCAAAATTGTTGACCTGACATGTAAAAAAAAATCAGGAAAAAGAAGTAAGATAAAAAGATTAGAAACAAAAGGAAGAAAAGAAGAGCATGAATCTCCAAAGCTGGATCAGAGATTAATGTAGTTAACACAAGTAGCATTTGGGTATTCACACGTGGTATTGTTTATTTATCTGCAATTGTATCTATACAATTTAACAGCAGGTGTTGGATGCCAAAAAATCAGAACTCGATAACGTTGTTTATCTGAACAGAAAAAGATGGGCGGCCAACACTGGAAAGAGGCGTGTCTACTCTTACTACTATCCCTGACTTCCCGACATTTCCGTTCCACTTAGAGCGCCCAAACTGCATGATTGGTAGACAGGAAACAAGTATAAGACACCTCCAAAAACTTCAATAAGGATGAAGGTTCAAATCTCAAGAAAAGCTTAAGGATTCCCAGTTTTCATATTTTTACAAATCTGACAAACTTGGCATATGAAATGACCTTTGAAGAAGATGTTGCAATAGGATAACTTACTGATATTGATGCAAATGCGGAAGGATGTGCCACCACAGCACAACCACAAATCAGATTGAGATCCTCCTTCACTGTGTGAATAACTTCCGTCCGCAACCCCGGATTACTTCCACCAAATGTTGGAAACAAGCTGATCACAAATGTAGAAACTAACTAGTGAATACCATGCAGGATGCAAATGAAAAACACAAACTTAAAAGGGCATTCATGTCAATATAAACGGATTCAAAGGCAGTGTATGAAACATAAAAACATTCCTTAACATGACTTAGTGCAGGAAGAGGCTTTCATTTACAATCTCTAAACCTGTGCATATCAAGGCAAATTAGTAGAAGCTTACCTAAATTGAACGGACGGCCTCATCATGAGCCCTGATTGCTTCCAAGCCAGCTCTTGTGAAAGACCCAGCGTAAATGATTTGTCAGGCCATTGCACCATTGGGGTGACACGTGTTCCCCACTTATTCTGACAAAGTATCAAAACAATAAATTCAGCACTCGAAAAAGGCAGCAAAAAGGGAATAATAAATCCTAAAGCCGGAGTTGCTGCCTCTTAGACTAGTAAACGCTCAGGAACTGACCTTGCAAGAGAAGCTATATCTCATTTCTCCAGGATATTGGCCCTGTGCCTGAAGAAGTCCCCCACAAATAGGTAAGAAAGCACTTGTCGTCAGCCCTTCACCAGATACATATGTAAACTGTCCATTTGGAAATTGCAAATCTACAAATGACTGCATAAAAGAAGGAAGAGTCGAGAAAGAAGAGAATGGTTGTGTTAGAAAAATCACCCCAAGAATATAAATCTTTCTCGAATATTTAGTACAAAGAGCTGAAGTCCTGTTGCTTATTCCGCTAATCAGCACAGTCCACTATTTACTATGAAGATTACGTTCAGAAAGAAAATAAGACTTGAGTGCTTGATTTAAAAAAAAAGGGTCTTTAGTTTGCAGGAAGTGTACAGGGAGAACATTCCTTAGATGAAATGCAATTTAAAGCAACAATCTAAACGAGAAAAACTAGGGAAAACACAGGTATTTTGGAAATTCGGATAGTTGAAACAGAAGCACAAACACTGCATAAATGGATTCAACCACTACCAACTTACACAAGCTAAAGGATTAAGACAGAGCATTGACATTAATAGCCACCTCCTATGCTTTGACCATACTGCTGGACAAAGAGAATGCATTCCGTTCTGCAATTGAAGAACTTATCAGCAAAGAACAAAATATAACACTTGGAGAAACATAAAAACATAATTTTCAAGTCATACTATTTGCTTTCAGGTTTCAATATACTCACTACCTATCATAGAACATAAACGCTTCTATTTAGTATATGTAAAATACAGCTAGCGACAATTATTCCATGAAATTATTGCCATACCTTCCTATCATAGCCGTACCAAAGTAAATGTTGCTTTGATAGATGAACTGGTAAAAGAAGTGTTGTGTCCCTAACGAAGAGCACTGGTCCGAGCTGGAGAAGGAATAAAGAGTTGTCACTCCCTGATGTGGAACTGCCATTTGATGCCTCTACTCTCCATAGGTCTCCCCTTGCAACCAAAGAACTTTCTAAATCTCGTGTTCTACTCTCATATGTCGAGGTAATATTTATGGTCCCCTGCTGCCAACAAAAGATTAACCATAGGGAAAAAAAATCAATAACAACATATATTCAAAAGTTATTATCCCATCAATTCTATTCATATGAAAGGGAGAAATATATTCATAACTTATGGTAGCTAACATTATGCGAAATAGATGCCTTTATCGAAAGCATTTACTGCTTGCTTAGAACATGTAGAAATTCAAAAGGAACTATTGTAGATAGCCGCATACCACATGGTATGCGTGCAAAACTGATAATAGATGCCTATTAAATTTCACAAACAACAGCCAAATACTACTAAATACCAGTCTACTATCAGCTCTAAACATGTTGCAACCAAAGAACACATTAGCCTATGCATCAATATGTAATATAGATAATTTCCCATCTTGTTTCCAACTATTAAAATTGCCACTTATATAATTTCAAACACAAATAGTACTTGTTCAAGAATTTATTTAACAAAAATTAAATTCATAATTCAAGCTCCTAACTATCGTCAAAAATTCTCATTTTATTTGTTTGTTTACCTGAGGTCTCCCAAGCAATTAAATTCATAATTCAAGCTCCTAACTATCGTCAAAGATTCTCATTTTATTTGTTTGTTTACCTGAGGTCTCCCAAGCAATCCAGCAGACTTCAAATTAAAACCTGAAAGCTCTTCATCCACCAAACCCTCCGAACCACTCTCATTTTCGAGGAACCCGAAATCCTTTGACCGATCTGAAAACCCGACCAAACCCTCCATATCATTGCCACCCACCTCAGCCTTCTGCACTTTCAAGATCATATCACCTCTAACAGGCAAAACAGCACCCTCCTCAGTACGAAAGGGGATTGGCAAGCTCCTGAAGAACTGCTGCACCAACCCATTTAAGCCGGCACTGAAATCAGCCCCGACTTGACCAATCCTGTTCCCGATATCACCGATGTCGAACATGGTAGACTTGTCAATGGGAAGCCCAAAATCCTTATTGACAAAGGATTGGGAAGGGAACTCGAGGTCGAAAAGCTTGGATTTTGGAGGGTTTGGCCATGGGAACGAAGGTGGGGTGATATGGGATTGGATTAAGCCAGTAAAACCTTGAGCTAGCCGATCTGCAAGGTCCTGGCCACGGCGTTGGACCTCTTCCCAGGCTTCAAATGACCTTTCTACGGACATTAAGTAGCCAATCTAAATAAGAAAAAGACTAAGATCTGGTTCTTTTGAAGAGCTAAAAAACGGATAAGGAATTGACCCAAAAAGCTTAAAACGTCCTAAGTTAAGAAATATTGAAACTTTAAGCTTGAAGCTTAAAGAAATGGTAGCCTTTGAATGTGTTAAACTAAATCAAAGGATTCCTACGAAAATTAAACTTTCATATCAACCCAGCTGATGAAAAACATTCAAATATAAAACTTTTTAAATCCTTTTTATTTTTGTTATTAAATTCAGCTACAGTATAGCTGAAATTTCAAGGTAAAAGCTTTAAAATTATAAAATTAAGAGGAAAAAAGCAGCAGATTAACTATTCAAGCTTTAAAAAACCAATTTTTTTTCCAAAAGAAAACTTTAAAATTTGTATCTTTTGAGCTTCAAATAAGAACAAAAAGTGAAATTAGGGTTCTAAAATCAATTGGGTTTTGAGAGGAAAAAAACGGGGGGGCTTCTTTAATTTCTTTACAAATTTGAAATTTAAGAGAGGATCCAATGAAATTTAGCAAAAGCAAAGTGAAAATAGAGAGTGTAATCTGCAAAAAGAGAACAAAAAAGGAAAACAACCTAGAAAAATCTGCAACAAGCTTAAGGCTTTAAGAAGAAGAAGGTAAAGATTTTCCTTTTTTATTATTTTAAATATTTTATAGGTTAAATTCTGCTACTAGTCCCTATACTTTATAAAAATTGTGTATTTAATCCCTATGCTTTAATTTGGCTTTTTTAATCCTACACTTTTCAAAATTTAATATTTCACTCATCATAAAACAATAACTATTAAACTTATTAAATTATGTTTTTTTACTTCCAAAAATCCGATGCGTCAAACATATTATCATACCTATAATGCAATGTGAGATTGTTATTTATATATATTACTCATTAAAAATTTAGTTAATGGATTAACGAGCTCATTTATGTCAAAACTAAAATTTCAAAATTTGAAATGTATAAAGACTTAGAATGATCGAATTGGAGAATATGAATTAAATCTACAACTGTACACATAGTACAAGTCTAGTAATTAAATTTAACTTCTACTCTTTAGGTCAAAATTGAAATTTCAAATTTAGAAAAAGTATAGAGATTAAAATTGATCAATTAAAATATAAAAATTAAATTTACAACTTCTACAAAGTAGAGGGACTAATAGCAGAATTTAACCAGGGGAGAAAATGTCTACAAAGAGAGGCTGAGGGCAGATGATAGGCACGCAGATTATATTTTAGGTTTTGCCTTTGGTTAGCTTCCACGTTGATGGATACATGTGGCTACTGCTTATCGGGATAGTGTTTTTTTTTTTGTTTTGTTTTGTTCTGTTTTTTCTTTCAAGGGAAACTAAGGATATTATTCTATCGGGCTAACTTGTGACGTCACGGTCCGCGTCTGAGATCCGAGAACAAAGAACGACATTTATGGGGGCGTTGTCTTTTCTTTAATATTGAAAATAATTTTTTTAATCTACTAATAAAATTTCGACACGTGAAAATGGATCAAAAAATAGTAATATGGTCTGAAATTGGTTAAATATTGTAATTCTAAAATATGTATTCCTATATAAGTGTAACAGAAAGTGAAAAGACAAAATTGATTATAATATTTTTTAAATAATAGTAATTAAAAATATTAAATAATAACTACCAAATAAATATATAAATTAGATTTGTCTATGGGCCGGGTTGGGTCTTGTTAAAATTTTAGATTCGTTTGCTAGGCTTGGGCTTAGCTCCACCCAAAAAATAAGCTTAAAATTTTGCTTGAGCCTGTCTAGTTCAGCTGAATTAATTTTTTATATTATTTCTTAAATAAAAATTTTAAAAATATAATACATAAAAATACTTAAAAATATTAAAATAAATGTTTCTCAACAAATTAAAAATATATTTAAAAATATTTATACTTAAATAACACTAAGATGTGTGTAACTTAACAAGCAAATGTCTCTAAAGTAGTGACAAAATTAACAGTAAAACAATAGTTATATAATGTTCAAACAATAACAACAAAATAGTAGTAACATAATAGTGAAATGATAACAAAACAGTGAAAAAATTAATAAGAAAATAACAACAAAATAACATGAAAATAACAATTTTTCTTTTGTCTTTTTACTAATTCAGGCTGAGCCCAAGCCAAAAAAGCCTTACTTAAGGCTCGACTCGTTTTTTAAACAGGACTTATTTTTTGTCCAAGCCTATTTTTCGGGCTTTGACAGGTCTAATATAACAATATATTTAAATTAATTATACAATTATAAATATAAAATTTTTAAGGGTTTAGGTTTAGGATTTGAGTTTAGGATTAAAGGTTCGAGGTTTGGTTTCAGACCTGGATTCGAAGTTCAAGTTTAGAGTTTAAAGTTTAGGGTAAAAAAATAGCAAAATTATGTTTCAATGACATAAAAAATTGTTAAAATATCATTAAATAATTAAAAAAGACCATAAATAATAGGGTGGAAAGGGTCAATAAAATAATTTGTCCGAATATAGATAAAGGAACATCCAATTTAAAGAATATTATAAGAAAATGAATAGGTTGTTTTATTATTATTTTTTACCAAAAAGCTAGATGCAATAAAGCTCAATAAGTTATGAGAAAATAAATTAAAAAAAAAAGAGTTAAAACAAAAGAGGAAAAGGAACCCAACGTTTATCTTAACCTTATATTGTTGATAGAGTTTGGATGCATTAAAAAAAATGTGGAAAACGGAAATTAGACTTATAAAGTCGTGATTTATCTTTTCATCGTTTGTAGACTTGAGTTTCTAGAACTCGTTTAATGTGGTAGCACTCATAATAAATTGCTTACATAATGACCAAAATTAACAGATGCATAAACTCATTACATCAAAACGAAAGACTAGAGAAAACTAGCTACAACACATCAAAGCTCCAAACAATTTTGACCATCCAAAGCAAAACATTAAATATACTTTACAGGTTTACCTAAACCTGAAAGAACACACAATTAACACCCAAAAGGCTCCTCCTTACTTTGGTTCTACAATGAAAGAATAAAAAATCTTAAGAAAGGATGATAAAAGAAAAAAAAAGGAAAAGGGAAAGGGAAAGGGAAAGAATAAAACCTCATACTTGGGAGTCAAGCAGGAAGGAAAAAAGAGTAAGAAAAGCTCAACTTTTGATTTACAAATTAATATATATTCAAGCAATTATAAATACAAATCGATACATTGAATTGGTACCTATCGACGAGTAAAAGAACATATTTTAGATTCAAGTTAATTCGATAATCAGTGTCATAAATCACATAAAAAATTTATTTGGATTTTGGTTAGTTGATTCATGGCATTTAAAGTTGTTTCATGGAAAAAATGAATTGTAGAAGAAAAAGGGAATGGAAGTTTTCTATTGTTGTAGGCGGTGCAAATAGAGAAAGCCATACAACATCGATTTTCACAATCTAATGACTTAAATGAAAACTTTTGAATAATTCAAAGACTATTTTATAAAATTTTAAAATTAAGTGACAAAAGTTGAACTTACGGATAATTTAATAACCTTCAATAATCAATTACTTTATTTCATTCACCTATAATTAAATTACATTAATGTGAGATGAATTGTAGTTTGATTAATTCATTTCGTTTCAACTAGTACAACTAAAAATACTTGACTTTTTTTTTTTAATAATGATTTCATATATTCCACTAAAATTATAAAAAAATTGGGTAAATTGTAAGAATAGTCATCCAATTATGCATTTGGTTCTTTGGTCACTCAATTATCAATTTCTCTCAACTTAACTACTAAATTTTTTGAAATTAAATATTTTAGTCATTCTCCTATTAATTCTCATCAACTTAGTAACGAAAGTTTAACGTGGGCTTTTTTTTATAGGTTATATCACTTTTTGGAGTTTGAATTTGACAACTTTTCTCATATTGAGGCCTGAACTTGACAATTATTCCGACATTAGGGCTTAAGTTTTTTTTTTGTTCAAGCTATTCCTTAAAAACCCAAAGTTTAGACTTTGATATGAGAATAATTGCTAAGTTCAGGCCCCAATATAGGAGCAATTGCTAAGTTTAGGGACTAATCTAGACAAAAAAAGTTCAAACCCCAATATAAGAATAGTTGCCCAGTCCAGGCCCCAAACAGTGATTTAACCCCTTTTTATTAACCTAATAATAAAATTAGCCCTCCAATGTTTATACATTCTATTAATTTGATCTTATATCTAAAAATTTCAACAAATTTAACAATCAATGTTTACAAAATTTATGATTTTAGTTATTGAAAATTTAGAATGTCTATTGATGCTTTCTTCCTTTAATCTCAATTTTAAGGTACTTGAAAAATTGGGTTAGCTTTCTTTTTAGGTAATAATTCATATTTGATGTTTTTCTTATATTTCTGTATTTACAAGACTTCAGTTTTTCTGGATATGAAGTAAAATTTTCTAGATTGGTTTCTATTTTATTGTAGTTATACAACCATGTGAATCTCAGTTACTTTTACAGCAAATGGGGAGTTTTTTTCCCACTATTGTTAGTTGTAATTTTGAATTGAGATTTAGGTTGAGTTTGGATGGACGGTACGTTTATTTGCGATTAGTATAAAAATAACGATAGCAGTGAGATTAAATACTGTAACGATACTATAACTTGAGATAAAAGTAAGCTAAATGCATTGTACTGCACCTCATCACCCATCTAAACGCATCCTTAATTATAAATTTTAGGAATAAGAATAATGAAAATTGGAGTAAATTTCCATGTATTAAGTTTTTGATTTATTGCATTTTGGATTTTGGGGTTTTGGTGAGAGTTGTTGAGAATTGTTTATTTTAAAGGGGAAACCTAATTATTGGCCTAACATCCATCAACAACATCTAACGAGATTCATCGGTGAGTTTAAGGCAAACCCAGATTTGCTTGAAGGAAAAATTTAAGGTCATTTGATATATTTTTTTTTCTCTTTTTTGTGTTTTTAAAATTTTAATAATTATGTTTTGATTTTTATTTATAAATATTAGATTTTTAAGTCATTTTTATATTTTTATCAAGAAATGGTTTTTAAAAAAATATTTTTTTATAATTAGAACTAAAATGACAAATTTTGTAAATTTTGATGGTTAAATTTATTGAACTTTTTAGATTTAAGATCAAATTAATAGAATATGTAAATATTAAAGGATTAAATTTATTATTAGGCTAATAAAAAACACACTTTAGACTTCCGCTACTGAGTTAATGACAACTAACGGGAGAATAATTAAAAATTTTAATTTTAAAAATTTAAATAATTAAATTGAAAAAATAATAATTAGAGGACAAAAATAGTCACAAGTACATAGTTGAGTGGCTAATTTATCCAAATAAGTTAATTGCATACCATAAGTGATATATCTCATAAAAATTTTAAAATAAAGGTTAAAATATATTTTAAATTTCCGTACTATTTGTGCATTTAAAATTTAATTTTTTATTTTTATTTTAAGAAATTTAATTTATTTACTTTTTTATTTAAAAATGTAATTTTAATTCTTAGAATGATTAGAATTCTTTTGTTAAATCATTTATTTTGTTAAATGACTACTAGACCTAATCATAGGCCAAGTCGGGCTGGATTGATGCAAAATTTTAGACCCGTTTTCTAGGCTTGATTTTAATTGACCTGAAAAATGAGTCTAAAATTTTGTCCAAGCTCGACCTAGATTAAAAATGTTAAACTCAAGCCCGACCTGACCCGACCGTATTAATTTTTTTAGATTATTTTTTTATTTATTAAATTTAAAAATATAATACATCAAATACACTAAAACATTAAAATAAATGTTTTCTAACAAATTGAAAATATATTAAAAAAATTATTTATACTTAAATAACATAAAGATAGTAGCAACTAGAGGTGATCATGGGCCGGGCCGAGTTTGGGTTGGGCCCAGATAAAATTTTAGGCCCATTTTATAGGTCCAGGCCCGGCCCGACCCGAAATATGGGCCTAAAAATTTATCCAAACCCGGCCTGAAAGAAATTTGCTAAGCCCGAGCCCGACCCAGCTCGGCCCATATTAAATTTTACAACACCAAAATAGCATCAAAAACATGAAAGTGAAAAAATTGAAACATGAAAGTTAAAAAGTATATTTGATTAAAAAATATATATTTAATATATAATTTGGGCCGGGCCAGGGCAAAATTTTTTTTACCTGAGGCCTGGCCCGTTTAGAAAATGAGCCTCGTTTTTTTGCCCAAACCTATATTTCGGCCGGGTAGCCCAACCCATGATCACCTCTAGTAGCAACTTAACAAACAAATATCTCTAAGATAGTAGCAAAATTAACAATAAAATAAGAGTTATACAATATCCGAACAATAACAACAAAATAGTAACAATATAATAGTAAAATGACAACAAAACAACAACGAAATGGAAAAAAAAAAGGTTTAGGTTGATTCAGGTTGAGTCGGATTTAGACAAAAAATCTTACCCGAGACTCGACTTATTTAGAGAACGAGTCTTATTTTTTTGTTCAAACTCATTTTTCGGGCTTATATTTTTACCAAAACCCTCTCACTTTTCGAGTAGACCTTTGGGCCTGAATGAGTGACCCGACCCATGATCAGATCTAATGACTACCAAATTAATATATTTCAAAATATTACACTAACAAATTTAATAACATTAATAAATAAACCTAAATTTTAAAATCTACAATTAAAAAACATGGGACTAAAAGCATATTTTGATCAAAATAAAACATAACCAAACTACGATAACATTTAAATTTAATTATCAAATTCAACTTAATACAATAATTAAGAAGAAAGCAGGAAAGAAAAAGACAACCCAATTACTCAATTAATTTTGTAAGGTTATTTGAGTCGGATCAAATTGATTGATTAAAATGATTAGATCAAGAATTATTTAAAGTACGAGTCTAAAGAAAAAAATTAAACTAAGTAATTTGGTAGGAACAAAATTGAATCGAAAAAAAATTTAATTGATCAATTTTTTATATATTTTTATTTTTTATAATTTTTTTAATACTAATAAAATTGATTGGTTTCACCACGGGTCCCCAAAAACCCCACGTTGCTAAAAGAGAATATATTTAAATACCTGGCTTCTTGCTTTTTTATATTTTTCGGTTCGAATGGGTTCTTGCTTTTCCACCACCCCCTAAATAAAATTGCCGATTCTCTTGTAAATAATTTAGACAAATAATTAAAAGAAAAAAAGTAAACCCATATTTGCATAGGATTTTGGACCTTCACCTCTTCTCTTCTATCGTTATTTTCAGCTGAAAAAGGTTTTTACATTAATCACCCTTGAAGTTAATTTTCTACAGGTAATAATAAATTTTCCTTTTTTTTGTCTGCTTATTGGGTTTCTTTTAATTCAATCCTTAACTGGTTCATGTTGAATTTTTTTTTTTTTGCGTATCTTCTTAGATTTTGTTCTGAATTTTGTTTGATCTGAGTTTATAATGGGGAGATACCCATATTCTATTTAGTCTTAAATTTTATGATTTCACTTCCTATAGAAAAATTAATGCATGTTTTCGTCTTTCAATATAGGAAGCAGGTAAGCATGTGAGTTCAAACTATTTGGTAGATTTTTAATCAAACAGATTGAATTGCCAGGATTTATACTTTGCAATATATATATATACTTTGCAATATATATATATAGTTTTTTATTTGGTCAATGTTCTAACTGAAATTTATGCCAATGAAAAACTTCTATATCTTTGACCAAGTCAATTTCTTTATTTCTCTTTGGGATTTTAGTGTGCTTAAAAACTTTTTTTTTTTTATGCTATTGAAGCATTGGATCATCTTCGCATGCTGCAGGAACAGGCTGCTTTGCTAACTTTGTTACTTGATTCACCATTCTAAAGTAAGGTATTGTTCAGTAAGGCCTAAAGTTAAATATACGTAAGTATGGGCAGTCCTGCAGAGCCAAAGAGAAGAGTGGCATTTGTGCTGATTGATGGATTAGGAGATGTATCAATACCAAGGTTTGGGAATAAGACTCCTCTGCAGGCTGCTGATGTTCCAAACTTGGATGCCATAGCATCAGCTGGAGTTAATGGCCTTATGGACCCTGTGGAAGTAGGTTTGGGTTGTGGGAGTGATACGGCTCACCTCTCATTGTTGGGCTATGACCCAAGAGTCTATTACCGAGGGCGTGGTGCATTTGAGTCCATGGGGGCTGGGTTGGCAATGTCACCTGGAGATATTGCATTCAAGGTGTGTAACCTGCTCTAGCTCTGGTTTCGTTCTTTTTCCTTTGTTTATTGTCTGCAGTAGTTCTTACACTGTTTGCTGATACTATTTCTGTAGTGGACCGTCTATTGAGCATGGCTTATGTTGATATCTTGATAATATCCAAACAGATTTATGATTCTCAAATATAACATATTAGCTGTGAGTTTAATGTAGATATTAGCTTGATATGAATGAGGAAAATTTTGGTCATTAGCTGTTTTTTCATTTTAATTTAATGTTAAACTTAGGTTAACAATCGTGCCTGAGATTGTAAACTTTAATATTCTTTTATCTTTCTGAAAAATGATTAAACTTAGTGCCTTTCTCCTTACCAGATATGATCTAGCTTCTCACTTGATCACTTACTTTAGGGGAACGATTTTCTTAAAGATCTTCCTGCTGTTTTTCGCAACAAGTTAACATTTTATAGTTCCATAATTTTCTTCATAACTTGATATTTTATTGTAAATGGTTACCTAATCCAATATTTCAATTGTCTCCAGTCAAATTTTGCGACCTTGGATGAGAAAACTGGCATAGTTACAAGTAGGAGAGCTGACAGGCATTTTGAAGAAGAGGGGCCTATCCTTTGTGCTGCCTTGGATAGAATGAAGCTCCCATCTCTTCCTGAGTATGAAGTAAGAGTCAGGTACTGATGTTTTTAATTGCTGTAGTTGTCAGTTTATGTAGTTATATTTGCTCACTTAGTTCTGCAGGATATAGAAAATTCCAGCTTAATCAACAAGGTTTTTACTTTAACATTGTCATTTTGGTTATGCACTCTCTTGAGAATTGATTTGGAGCATTAAGTTTCTGTTGTAACATATCTAAGGTGCTGAGATCTCTCACAGGTATGCAACAGAGCACCGATGTGGAGTTGTTGTTAAAGGACCTAGACTGAGTGGAAACATATCAGGAACTGACCCATTGAAGGACAACCGCTTGCTTCTGGAAGCCAAGGCTTTAGATGATACTGATGAAGCAAGACACACAGCTGCAGTTGTTAATGAGTTATCCAGGGAGATATCAAAGATTCTGGTTTCTCACCCTTTGAATGCAAAAAGGCTAGCAGAAGGGAAAAGCGTTGCTAACATCGTCCTTCTAAGAGGCTGTGGTATCCGAATTGAGGTGTGTTGTCCTGAAATTTCCCAATTATATATGCATTTTACTTATTTGAATGGGGAGAAAAAAATGTTTTTATTTTCTGTTCTTCTATTTGATGTACTTCTTGCATTTCTATTGTAAGATACCAATAAATGCTACTACCTCCTCTATGCTTTATAGGTTCCACAATTCGAGAAGAAACATGGCTTGTGGCCTTGCATGGTGGCTCCCACAAAAATTATTGCAGGATTGGGCCTATCACTTGATATTGATATCCTAGAAGCTCCTGGAGCAACTGGAGACTATCGAACACTTTTGACTTCAAAGGCAACTGCCATAGCTAAGGCACTCTCTACCCCTCTACAAACATCTCCTAGTGTCTTTGTACCAGGGGAGGATGAGCACAAGCCTGGGAGATCAGATGGTTATGATTTTGGATTTCTCCACATTAAGGTAATGACCTTATCAATCCGTTAGTTTTTTGCCTTTGTTAATATTTCCTGTATTTAGCAAATGCTTGTTGATGACCACCTTTTGGGGCCAGAATCAGCATGTATCAATTTCCCCATTTTCTTTCCTAGAGTTTGCATACTCTTATGTTTAATCCTACCTTAAGACAGTCTTGTTTGTGAAAAAGCTGATTAAGGATCTTTTATGCAATATTGCCTGGGAAAAAATCTTTTAACTTTGTGAATATTTTATCTTGGGTACTGATTTAAATATTTTACGTTGTTTTTATATTTGCCTTCTGCACAATGTATAATATTCTCCATATCATTAAGTGATGCAACTTCATTCTGTTACAAAATTTCAGGCAATAGATGATGCAGGGCACGATAAGGCGAGTGTTTTCAAAGTAAAAGGTTTGGAAGCTGTAGATCGAGCTATAGCACAGCTGGCTAAGCTCCTGTGGCAGGCAGAATCAACTGGGGACTTCCAATATTTTATTTGTGTCACTGGTGACCATTCTACACCCGTTGAATATGGAGATCACAGTTACGAACCAGTTCCATTTACAATTTGCCGGTTGAAAGATTTTGTGGGTGCAGTTGGTGGGGAGTCTAGTGTTTTGGAAACTTCCCTTGATCCATTCCCTCTTCCTACTGTTAAGACAGGTGAAGACCTAAATGAAGCCATTGGTTTAGAAAAAGGGAGAAAATGCAAGCAAGTTCAAGCATTTTGTGGTGATTCAGTTTTTGAGTTTAACGAGATTGCAGCTGCAAGGGGCTGTCTTGGGCGGTTTCCAGGTGGAGAGATGATGGGAATCATTAGGAAATTTCTTAAATTAAATGCATAGCTTTCATGGTCAGATGTTAAGAGCTCTTTCCCAGACAACCTCTAAGTTTCTGAATAAGGTGTTTCTGATCTAAAAAAAAAACCATGACAGTATGTCTTTGAATCATCAAAATTTTGAATGCTTCTTATGAGTTATAACATCAAGGAGATTTGTTGTTTATACGTGCAACCCTCTTACATAACTTAGTCATGTGTTCGAGTGGAGGCTAATCCACTGCTGACTCAGTCATGTGGTGGAGTGGAAGCTAATTCTCTGCTGCCATAACTCAGTCATGATTGTCCTATTAATAAAAACAATAGTTTGAGTGAGGATGTTCAATTCCTTGTTGCACACTACAAGGGTAAAATGCAATGTACTATGATAATTTCTAACCTTAATCTGACATTTCGTTTTTCATTCATAACTTTCTATATGTCCCAATTTAATTCCTAGCCAAATATTAGCTGAACTTTTAGTCTTTCTGTGAAATGGCTCTTCCATGATAGGATCCATGCTAGCACTTATGAGTCGTGTGAATAGCATTTCAGTTCCTTTTATACTTGTAGGTCCTTTATCTGTCTCTGCTTGCTGCTTCCCTTTCTAATTGGCGTCCTCTCCCCTTTAGTCAATACTTCACTAAGATTTTCCAAGGAAAAATGCTCTGAGATTGGACCTTTTTATTTTGCAAGAAGAGCAGCTATTACAGATGATGCATCCATCAGTGCTATTTCAGCCTGAGGTTCCGCCATGCCATATGGACCTCCAGATAATGCACCTAACGGAGGCTCATACTCGGAGATGGACACCTGCTAAAGGCATCAGCTAGAGGTAGAAACCCAGTTTACTGATAGGCATGGGAGACTGCTTTGTAATATGATGATTTTTTGAGATAGCAGCTATTCATGATTTGTAAGATACTTTTCTTTTCCTTGATTACAATTTGTAATTTTCATATGCTGAGCAAAATAAGACAATATTTATGTTCATTTTACTGTTATATGCTGAAGCAGAGTGCATCCATCCGCTGACATGTTTATTGAACCTCACAGTCTCTTGAAGAACAATGATCTTGTTTCATCCGGTACCATGGATCCATAAGAATTTCCCAATTCTTATAGTGTCTACTATTTATGTATCAAGTTCGTCATGTAAACAGTCATGATAAAAGCATATAATAATGCTAGCATTATGTGTAATATATTAGCAAAAGCAAGTCATTAGAAAGAGTGGATAACAAAGCAATTTTAAAGCTAATTCTGTTTTGACATCTCTTGCAACATTTTAATTTTCTCTCTACTCTACTTTTAAAGTTGGGTTCACCATTTGTCAAACTTTTCGAGCTACTTTTTTGAACTTAAAATGAAAAGTAAATCCTAAAAATTAATTTTGAATCATTCCAGAAATGTGCCTGAAACTAGATTAGGAATCAAACTTTAGGGCATGCAATATATATGTTTTATCCTAGTTATTTGCAACGCTTAGGATTCACCATTTGTTGAACTTCTCCAGCTACTTTTTTGAACTTCAAATGAAAAGTTACCCTAAAGATGTGGTAATTTTTTCACCTAAACTTCTGCAACTATTTGTATTTGGCTTAAGTAACTTCTGTACTTTAACCTAATGTTCATAGTGTGAGCCACATATTTTCCATGATATGTTTACTCTAGTGAATATTAGTTCTACTGTAATTGGCTTCCAATATGTTCTATTTATTTTGTAAATTTGCAGGCTGGCATGTACAACAAGTTCAACAGACAGACAATAATTTTTGTTGCTTCTTCAGTGATTTATAAGCTATGTGTCTCTGACTCTTCCTTTTTCTTTCAGTATACGAGTCTAACGCGTATGTTTGGTGCATATTCGGACATGGGTATGGGATTTGACCTTCAAAAGAATCTTACGAACACATGGAAAACTTAGAAAAAGAACTGAACATATACATGTCCGACATATTCGTCTTTAGAGATTTGAGGTTTGGCCATAGGTTTGCAACTGAGATATAGTAATGGACGAATCTATTCTTAAAGTGCCTTTTTTTTTGTGTAGCTGGGACTACCATTGTCATGTCACAATTGCTATATTCATAATTTATTCAAACAAATATAGTGCTAACTTGTTTTATTGACTTTCTCTGATCTTAGGGCTGCCTACCTTTATCCTTTTTTTCTCATTATAAATTTTGCTTGGGATCAGCTCTTAGTTTCAAGCAAAGTGCTGTTATATTTCTTGTACTTGGTTAGTTTTCCTATATCTACCAGGTGTTATATTTTGGGAAGATCTTTCCATGGAGTACTCTAGCTTTCCATCTGCATTTTCTACTTTGTTCGGCGAACTCCCAAAAGAAACGTGGTGTTGTTCAGATCTTTACAACTGGGAAGGCTTCTGGTATGCCAGTTCTCATCTTCCTGCTGCCATGGCTGCCAGGTTGAACTTCCAAGCAAAAGACACTGATGTATTTTTGACTTCTTCTATGAAGACAGGCACCACATGGCTCAAGGCTATCATCCCAACAATAATGAATCCCATCGGTTGCATGAATGATGATAACAATGATCCTTTGCTCAAACGTCATCCTAATGAGCTAATGCCATCTCTGGAATTTCAGCTTTTCAAGGAAAATCCCAACCCTGATCTCTCATATATGCCTTCTCCAAGACTATTCCGAACCCATGTCCCTTACCCTATGTTACCCGAATCTGTTAAAAACTCAACTTGCAAGATCGTGTATATCACTCGACACCCTAAGGACACGTTTGTGTCATTGTGGCACTTTTTGAACTCTTTGGTTACTACCCATGGAAATGATCCATGGCCAATGAATGAAGCTTTTGACAGCTTTTGCAGAGGGGTTCATGCCTTTGGACCATTCCATGACCATGTTTTAAGTTATTGGAAAGAAAGTATAAAGAGGCCTGAGAAGATACTTTTCTTGAGATATGAAGACATGAAGAAGGACCCAAAGGTGGAATCGAGGAGGATGGCTTGTTTCCTTGGAAGGCCTTTTGAGAAGGAAGAAGAGGTAGACAAAGTGTTGTGGAGATGCAGCCTGGAAAGGCTTAAAAACCTGGAAGTGAATAAACATGGAGCTGATCCTTGGTTAGGCTTTGAGTACAAGTTTTATTTCAGGCGTGGCAGTGTTGGGGATTGGAAGAACAACATGAATAATGAGATGAAAGAAAAGTTGGACCACATTACTGCTATGAAATTTGAGGGTTCTGGTCTGGGTTTTGGAAATTGATTAAGTTCACTAGTTTTGGAATTGGTGGTTCTGTTTTCAGTTTCTGAATATGATATACTCTTAGATACCATTTGCTTTATGTTTACGTTTACGAGGAATGCTTACCATACCATGTAGTGGTGATAATTCCTGTTTTTAATATAGAGAACATCATTCCATTCAATTCCATTTAACACATGGACAAAAACCTAAACAAAACAAGATAATACAAATATAAAATAAACTCTTAAATCTAAAATAATGGGAGCAAGCGAGAGATATTCTATAAAAAAAGTGTTCAACCAGCCAGCCATCGATGAGCAAACATCTGACATCTCAAATGCCATCTTCCTCAATGATTTTTCTTGATTCTCCTCAGAACTCTGTTCCCTGCTAGTTGAACCATCCCAACAAGCCATTTTGGTCTCCGAATTGTCATCATGATGTATCCAGCTGAAAATCCAAAAACCAATCCACATCCATAACCCATCATTACAAATTTCCAATCCAATCCAAATGCAGAATTAACTTCCTCTTCTTCCAAAATTGCTGGTGGTGGATCACCACGGCCACAGCTTTTTGACACGGGAAACCCACACTACCCTGTATTGCCAACGTAGGAATCGTTGAGAAAGGTGTTGAATTGTTTTCCCTGAGGTATGAGCCCAACGAGCTGGTTCTCTGACAGGTTTATCACTTCGAGAAAATTCAGATCAGTCAACTCTGAAGGAATCTCCCCAACAAGCTTGTTGCAAGAGAGATCTAGTGACTCCAGTGCTGCCAGATTCCCTAATGATGAAGGAATATGACCAGTTAAGTGATTATGAGAGAAGTTGAGCACATCGAGAGAAATAAGGTTTCCAACTGTTTCTGGAATTGTTCCTTCGAATCTGTTGCTCGACATATCCATGAGAATTCCCTCAAGCATGATGTCCACACCTTTCA
The DNA here is from genome assembly GCF_007990345.1 of Gossypium hirsutum. Classification (NCBI taxonomy): domain Eukaryota; kingdom Viridiplantae; phylum Streptophyta; class Magnoliopsida; order Malvales; family Malvaceae; genus Gossypium; species Gossypium hirsutum. The sequence goes on along the minus strand of NC_053437.1, from coordinate 5,440,368 downwards.
TTGTGACAACCAAGGATTCAGTGTAATAGTGTTGGTCAGCTGAAGCTCCTATATAAACCATTGGAACATTGGCCAAATACATCGTACCTTTGAAATTTGTGAAGTATGTTGTTGGCAGAAAACCAGAGAACTTATTATGCGAGAGGTCTAAAATTTGCAGAGTCGAGAAATATGACTCATTTGCAGAATGGGCTATCTGGCCATGAAAATAGTTGGATTGCAACACAAGAACTCGTAGCCAAGGAAGATCTCCCAACCAGTGTGGAAATGTGTCATTTATCATGTTGTTTCCAAGATTCAACACTTCTAAACGAAGACAATTGGCCAAGGATTTAGGTAATGGCCCATCAAAATCATTGTTGTTGAGGTTAAGTATTCGTAACTTGGGATCTCTCTCAACACAAAAATCAGGGATGTTTCCATGAAAATTATTCATCTGCAACTCCGAAATTGAAAGTTGTCTGAAGCCCAGGCATTTTCAGATTGCTCCACTCAAGTTGTTATAGGACAAGTCGAGATAAACAATGAAATTCGAACTCTCTGGATTGCATATCGAAGATGGAATTTCTCCATTTAATCTGTTGTTTGAGATTATGAAAACCATCGTGGAAGGTGGTGGTGCTAGAAGTGGCCCTTCTAGCAGGTTAGAGCCAAGCACAAGAACTCGAATACTCTTCCATGGATAATATTCTAGAGCTGTCAACAAATTGTTAGAGAGATCAAGAGTCAGTAGGTTGCTTCCCCAATTGTTTTCTTGTTCTGTAATTTGGCCTTGAATGTTGTTGTTTGAAAGGTCTAAAACTTCCAAACTCTCTTGCGTTGTTAAGAAATTTGATAATTCTGTTATATTACAAGATAACAACAAACTATTAAGAATGGGCAAAACAAGATCAACCTCGCTATTGTCGCGCACAGACAGCGGAATGTTGTGTGAAAGATCCAAGACTTTAAGGCCTTTAAGCTTTAGAAACATATCTGCCTCGATAACATGAATTCTATTGTAAGAAAGGTCTAGATCGGTCAAACCTTCTAGATTCCTTACAAAATTTGGAAATTCGCTGATGTTGCAAGAAGAGAGTTCTAATCTCGCAAGATTAGACAAAGAGTAATTGGCATTGCTTGCACTGGTGAATGATAACAAAGCATTATCTGAGAGAGAGAGAGCACCTCAAGTTTGTTGGAACATTTGGCAGCAGCAAAAGAAGAGAACAGAGAGCATAACAATGAAGCAAGGTGCAAGAAGTATTTTTACTTGCTCACAAATGTGCAGCAAGGGAGCTTATGGCTGATAGCCTATTCAGCTCATTCATTCAACTAGGAAAAACATACATTTATAGTCAAATACATCATCAAATAGTCAACTAACCCCACTAATCAGCATTGGGACTATTAAAACATTGCTTGTACACATAAACAAGCCACCTAAACTAGTCATTCAACACCTAATGCATCAAGTTGTCATCAACTTGTTCATTTTCAACTAGTTTAATCAACAAAGAAACTAAAGAGAAACCTTGCTGTTACAGCAACCATATGTGCTGCAGCATGTCATCAAGCTGCATGCACTTCAACCGCAAAATGTAACAGCAGCATGGTTGGCCAATTTCCAATAAAGTTTGCTGCCGTCTGAAAGTTTGTCCAATTCAAAATTGCCGTTCAGCTTGTTACTATTGAGCCTTACCTGAACTAAAGATGGAAGAGTGAACAACCAGGATAGTACCCTGTAACTGAGAAAGTTGTGATGAAGGCGTAGAATTCTAAGTTGTGAAAGCCCACTCACTTTTGATGGAAGGGAACCCACCAACTTGTTTCCAGAAAAATCTAGAAACTGAACTTGAGTGAGGTTGAAAACTGAACATGGAATAGGGCCACCAAAGTTATTAGAGGAAAGATCTAGATGTTCAAGTTATGTGAGGTTTCCGAGAGATGCTGGAATTCGCCCTTTTAAATTACTACGGTGAAGATCCAATATCTCCAAAGATCTAAGATCGCCAATTGAATCAGGTAGTTCCTGCAAATATGCACGTCGGACTTGCAATGACTTCAGGGGACCACTCCAATTTGTCTTTGAGAACTTGAGTTCTAGTTCCTGTTCCTGCCCGGATTCTCGAAGAAATATTGCAAAGTGGAACTTCTGCAGGTATGGAAAGTGGAAAACATCTTCGGGGAACTTTCCTTGAAGTCCATTCTCCTCAAGGATACGAGTTGTTATGTCAGAAGACATGTTACGGAAAGAGGTAGGCACAACTGAAGACATATCGATATTTGAGAGATGAAGGTGTCTTAGTTGCGTCAAGGTTTTCTCGACATTTTCAAAGACATGCGCTTCAAAGATCAAACCATAATTACCGGACAACAGTTCAGAAAGGTGTGAGATTGCAAGGGGGATTTTACCACTAAATCCTGAACCAGAGATGTTTAGATGGGTCAAACTAGTCAACTGGCCAAACTGGGATGCCATCGGGGACATGTTGAAAGTATTCCCAGCAAGATTAAGCTGACGGAGATGGGATAGAAGGAAGAGGGTGCTGTTAGATTGGAGAGGACCAACAAGGCAGCTGAAGCTAAGATCAAGGGCAATCACATTCCCTGTTTCGGATCACAATTAACCCCATCCCACAGACAACAATTTGTCCCTTCCATCCAGGAGGTTGCCTTAGTCATGTGTGCTTCCCATGGGTCGAAATAGGAGCAATCAACGGAGAAGGAGTTGCTGAATTGGTTTAAGGCAGCACTTTGGTCATGAGGGCACGACGATAGTGGTAGTGCACAAGAATTAGAGGAAAAGAAGAGGGAAAATAACAGAAAATACAAGGGAATTAACCACCCTTTCATGTTTCTCTCAGGGCACGTTTGGTTCGCTGTATTGGATTAGAGGCGTATTGGATTAGAGGTGTATTGGGATTAAAGGTGTATTGGATTAGAGGTGTAATAGCTAATCCACTGTTTGGTTGAATGTAATGGAATAGAGGCGTAATAGTAATCTTGTGTTTGGTTGAATGGAATAGAGGTGTAATAGCATAATAGAAAAAACTAAAATGACTAGAATACCCTTAGCATAAATTTATTTTGGTAAATGATTATTGTTATTGTTATTTAAATTATAATAAGATTTTTATTATCAATAATAAATAATTTAATCATATTTAAACATAATTATTATTAAATATATTTTAATTAAAATATATAATTTAATAAAATTCTTAATAATTAATATTCTTATATTAATTTACTGAAATCATAATATATGATACTGTAAATATAAATTAACATAATTATTATTAAATATATTTTAATTAAAATATATAATTTAATGAAATTCTTAATTGGATAATATTCTTATATTAATTTACTGAAATCATAATATATGATACTGTAAAATATAAATTAACATAATTATTATTAAATATATTTTAATTAAAATATATAATTTAATAAAATTCTTAATAATTAATATTCTTATATTAATTTACTCAAATCATAATATATGATACTATAAAATATAAATTAACATAATTATTATTAAATATATTTTAATTAAACTATATAATTTAAAAAATTCTTAATAATTAATATTCTTATATTAATTTACTCAAATCATAATATATGATACTGTAAAATATAAATTAACATAATTATTATTAAATATATTTTAATTAAACTATATAATTTAAAAAATTCTTAATAATTAATATTCTTATATTAATTTACTCAAATCATAATATATGATACTGTAAAATATAAATTAACATAATTATTATTAAATATATAACTTGAAAATTATATTCTGCATAAACATAATTAACTTATACTAAGAAAAAGTTAGATGAAAATGAAATTGTACATCATAATCAATATGTTCAAAAGTTTTACAACATCAAAAAGTTTGAACATTGATATTTAATGGTGAGAAAGAAATCTTCTGACCCATTCCAATCGGGCAACAGAAGGTAAACTGAAGAAAACGATCATTTGAGTTGGATGATCGGGAATTTTACTCAAAGCATCATATCGCTGATCGTCGGTTAAACCTTCAATTGACCATAAGGCTGAATATAAATTTGAAGCTTTCTCTTCCATCTTTTCTTCAGACTTCTGCTGAACTACCACCTCGGAGGCCATAGTCCTACTGATTTGATCGCCAACGGCCTGGATTTTTCCCCCCAACAAGGTGGCAGCCTCCTCAAATGAAGCATACACATTATCACGAGCATCATATTTCTTTTTTCTCTTGTTTGAAGATGAGGAACCCCCGTGATCTCTATCTCCTCGCGGATCTATACCGGAAACATCCATGTCATCTAAAGAGACGTCAGCTTCGCAGTCATAGAATGTGTTTCTCTCTTCATTCATATCTGTAGTACGATCATCCTCAGCATGTATTTCTTCAAGAACATCAGCAGCTGTTTGAGCGTCTTTCCCAGTCGCCCGATCTCTTGCGTATATGGCAGTAAGCTGGTTGTAGTAAGGGAAAGAACGATGTCTGAACTGAGAGGCTTCTTTGTGACTCTAAAAAAAATGAGGAAATCATATTAGTTATAAGTTTTGTAAAAAAACAAATAAATACTTGAAATACATTTTACCTTTACATAGGATTCCCAAACTCCATCTTTAGCAACAACGAGCTGCCTATGCTCGTCCCAACCAAAACCACTGTTGTTTTGGCCATTAAGCATGTCGTAGACGACTGACCATTCCCTTTTTAGGCACCTAATCCGAGATTCAATATTTGGTTTCGCCTTCAACATTGCTCTTGGTAAAGCCTTTTCTAGCATTTTCTCTAGCTCGTTCAAATAACCGGCTTTGAACCCGGTATCAGCATTAAATGTTCCTACATTGTGCAAATCCACCATGCAAGAAACCAAGGCTGCATCCTCCACTGGAACCCATTTTCTTTTGCTTCCTCGAGAAGCTTGAGAAGAAGCACCCGTTGGTGGAACACCTGACATATTGTTCTTAAAAAAAAAAACAAATTAACATTATTTACTATTTTGAATATCATTTAATTGTTGGGTGAACATTTTATAATATTATATCGGTAGTTCAATACTAAATTTAAATTTATAACACATGCTTAATGAAAAGATAATTACATTATAATTCAACAAAGTTTCATAAAGTTTCATAAAGACCACCAAAGTTTCACAAAGTTTATACATAAAAAAACATCAACAAATCAATTCAAACTGAATTTGTCCCTAAACCTAACTAATTTCTAGATGCTTGCCATTCATCGAACATTTGGTTGGCTAGTTCCATCCTCCAAGTTGCCCAAGCATCCGATGGATGAATATTTGTGATATTCGGTTCATCGTCATCCACCACATTAGTAGGTAATCCTTCTCCCACCTCCGCTTCAATGGGATCAATACTCATATGGGTTCGAATAAAATTATGGAGCAAACAACATGCAATAATAATTCTATTGTGCACCCTTACAGGATAAAATGATGGACTCCTAAGTATTCCCCATCTAAGTTTTAATAAGCCAAAGCATCTTTCAATGACATTACGTGCTGAGGCATGTTTCATATTAAAAAACTCTTGCGGAGAACTTGGCTGATAACCCTGACGCCACTCGTTCAGATGATATCGCTGTCCTCTAAATGGTGCAAGAAATCCCTCACAATTTGTGTATCCAGCATCAACTAGATAATAACAACCTATAAAATAAATTGGCTAAAAAATGATTAATTCAGCAAACAAAGTTTGATCTTAATGAGTAATTCAAATTCCTCTAAGTATACACTATACCATGAGGAACTTTAAGTCCATGTCTTCTACTGATGGCATCTTGGAGCACCCGTCCATCGGCAACTGAACCTTCCCAACCAGGAAGAACATAAACAAATTGCATATCAGGTGTACAAACACCTAGCATATTTGTTGCTATGTCACCTTTTCGAGTTCGATATCTAGGTTTATCAGCTGTTGGCACCCTAATCTTTATGTGGGTTCCATCAAGAGCACCTAAGCAATTCTATATCACATGATATAAAACCTTGTGTTAGAATACTAATTTAAATCTAAGTCAACTAAAAATGTTGTACAAGCTATATCTAAAACTCAGTCTACTACCTTAAACCATTTCCACCTTGTGTCAGAAGAGTCGGCTGTAATTGGCTCTAGCTTTTTAAATAAGACATCTTGTAAGCGTATGACAGCATCTAAAACACTATGAAATGCTCTGCTTACAGTTTCCTCGGACCTTCTAAAGTGATGCTTGATAACTCGATTTTTCAGGTGATGGGAGATGATATGTAAAAACATTGCTACTTGCTCATCAACAAGCATGAACCTTGACGACTTCAATCCCCCTATCGATTCTAACATCTCACATAGTTTACAAAAGGCAGTTCTATTCATCCTAACTTGTTCAATACAAGTCTCGTCACTAGCATATACAAGCCTCTTCACATAATCCCGTTTTGCATAAAAATCTAAGGTGTAGGACCTAATCCTTGGTTGATAAGTCTGTAGGCTAAGGCTGGCACCCATTCTAAACAAGAACCAAATCGCAATTCTACAGATTTTCAACCATAATGTCAAAGCAAGACCAATTCTTTTACGCCTCACACTTTGTGCAATTAAAGGCAGACGAGCCATTACTGCAACATATTAAAATTATAACACACACTATCAATGAATTGAAGTTGCAATTACACATTATAAAATAAAAATAAACAATACAAATTTAGAACACACGAAGCAAAATAGTTGATACTAAATGATATCGTTGCAACTTTAATTTCATTTCTTTATGAATCACCCAAACAATAAAGAAATTATAAAGCATGTATAATTGACCTAAAATTAATTGTTGGTGTATGTATAATTGACCTAAAATTACTTGTTGGTTTAATGTTATTGTCCCTAAAAAACATTGTTGGTGTATGTATAATTGTTGGTTTAATGTTATTTACCCTAAAAAACATTGTTGGTGTATGTATAATTGTTGGTTTAATTGTTGGTTTAATGTTATTTACCCTAAAAAACATTGTTGGTGTATGTATAATTGTTGGTTTAATGTTATTTACCCTAAAAAACATTGTTGGTGTATGATAATTTTTACGTATATTTTAGATATATATGATAATTTTTATTAATTAATATAAAAATATAATTCTCTCCACATAAAATTATATCAACATTAATACTTAACAAACAGGTTTCATGTTTATTATTAATTTCAAATTATTAATATTAAAGATAAAAATTATAATAATTACAATTATATTTATGTTATTAATAATGTTCTCATTATTAGTATCATAATATTTATAATTTAATTAAACATCAAATTTATAATAAATTACCTGTACTATTTTAAATAATAACAACCTTTGCCGCATGAAGAATTTTTTTTTTGATAGATTAGGTCACAAGCCCCATTTTTGGTTTAATTATTCTTTCGTCTCTATATTTTTTACACATTTAAAATTTAATTTATTTATTTATAATTTTAAAAATTTAATCCTTTTACTTTGTTAAATTGGATTAAGTGACAATTTTAACTTAAAATTGCTCTCATGACAAATATTATACAAGTAATAAACTAGGTAAGCAAATCTTAAGATTGTTAAATATGAATAAAAATAATAATCGGATGGAGTATTTATTTTTTAAACTCGTTAAATTATTTGACTAAAAACAGTAATCGATAAATAATTTAAATACCAATGTAAAAAAAAATTAGAGACAAAAGTAAACGAAATTAATATGGTTTGAGCGATAGTGACGTAAACCATAATAAAAAGAGAGCAATTAATCACATTAAATTAGCTTACTTTGGTCGGTGAAATATCATATAAAGAAAGATATAATTATAATTTAGCTTTGGTAAATAGATTACAAACTTTCACCCTAAAACATCATGAAGGGCATGAAAAGTGATGCTTGAAAGGTAAGGTATTTTAATGAAATTAATTACTTGCTTTTACAAGTTTTTTCAAGAACATCAGCATTTTTTTGAAAGCAAATGAGGAAAGCCTATTTTGAATGCTATTTGAAACTGAAAGTAATTACTTGCTTGTTTTAATGGCTGACTTTTTCCTTTGTATTATCATGGCCTATGTTCAAAACACATGCTCTTCAAATCCTATACTCGTCCCAATCAAGAACAAATCAAAATTTTCCAACAGACAAGGTCCAAAAGAACTAAAATAACAAATTCTATTGACTAACAAATCAAGAACAAGGTCCAGCAGACTAAAATAACATTTCATCTTCCACAACAGTTTCATCTTATACTCACTAACAAACTAAAATAACATTTTCCAACAGACTATCAAAACAATGTCCAGAACAAACCAACAAAATCTTGTGATATTACTAGCAGAAAATACATAATTATGTTTAATAAATGATCCAAACACAATGTACTTTGATAAGTTCAAAAACCAACAATAGAACTTAATGACTGTAACAAGTTGATAAAAGGTAGTTGTAGGGAATTTTGCAAAAATATTATTGCTTTTTAAAAAGTTCCGATGAAACATTAGAAGTTTGACTATAGAATTCAGAACTTTGGACCTACAATTAAACATAAACATATAGATAGCTTGGTTAGAAGAAAAAAATCATATTACACTGATTGGAAAATCCAACTCATCATTGCTTTTCTGTTTATCAAAGGCTGAAAATATCAAATTTTATTCGTAATTTACAACAAAGTAGTTATATACATATGACTCAAATTCATATCTTGCCCAAATTCATAGATTAAAACACAAAAAGAAAATAGAAATTCTTACTCATATCAAACATCCTATTCAATCAATAACAAGCTGTCAAATTCCAAAATGTTTAATATCTTAAAAAATCATATTTCTGTTCATCCTAATTAACTATTTAGAAAAAATGGAATACATGAAAGACCTCTAAGTACCAGTATCAGTATCTTCACCCCTAAACCCCAAAGCCAGACTACACAAATTGCATCTAACAGCTTCTAGTTTCTCTGATCTGCACTCAGCATGAAATTCAATATTCTTAACATTATAAATTGTTTTGAACATTCGTTATCATCTAACATTTTCATCTTACCTATTTTTGCTACTTTCAGAGGACCAAATTACAACAGAACAAACAAACAAAAGAACTCGAACTGCAGAAATCTTACTTATTTTTGCTACTTTCAGAGGACCAAAAGAACTCAATGATCTTACCTATTTTTGCTACTCAGTTCAGGCACTTAAACAAACAAACATTGGAAGAAATCTCATTCGCGGTTTTGGAGATTAGAAAAGGACTCGAAAATTACAACAGAACAAACAGAAATCGAAGATTAGCAGAGAAGAGAGAAAAACTTCGAACGGCATGCATTTCTTAAGCCTAACCAACAACAGAAAACACATTTCAATTCAACATGCAATACAAACAGAATAAAATTGGCTAAAACTAACCTATTAGCAAATCGGGGCACAATGAAGAAGAACCTGAAAAAAGCAAAAGGGGAAACCGATTAGATAAAAACAATAGATCATATTTACCTCGAAAGTATTGGTTTTCATCTACAATAGCAAAGGATATTAATCTATCGGGAAACATAGACTAACCGATGACGCAAATCAGCAGAAACTGTGAGCAAATCGGCCGAAATAGAAAAGAAAATAATCGGGGGAGCAAATCGGCAGAAAAGGGAAGAAAATAATACTGGGAAAAAGCAATGAAACAAGGAAGCAATTCGGATGAAGGTGGGAAACGGAAGAGAAACAGAGGGGATCGATTAGGGGTAAAAGAGGGAAGGTTTAGGGTAGGGTCATCTAATCTGGGAAGAAGGGGGGTATAGAAATCGTTGCTTTTCACCGATTAGGGAAGTAAGGGGATACACGCGTATTAGCAATACGCTCAACCAAACGGCGTCTTAGATTGGTATTAGGTGGGCCCCACCGATTAGGGGTGTATTGGCTTAGCCAATACACCAAACCAAACAAGCTCTCAGAGATGTCGAGCAAAAGGAGAATGTAAAATGGAGCGGTGAGCATGCATTTATATTAAATTCTAAGCAAACAACTCCAATCATCTTCACATTTCATTGGGGAAATTCTTAATCCAACGGTTGTAGTTTTTTTATTTATTTATCAAAACTATTATTAAGTCTTCTTTGGAATTATTTTAATTTAAATTTCAAAAAATATACTATTAAAACTAAAATTAATTTAATATAAAACACAAAAGGCTAGAAATCAAAATATACTCGGACTTAGATCAAAATAAATTTAAAAAAAAATCTACAAAATATAAGATTTAAATCAAAATAATCTGAAAAATACCCTAAACCAACTTTGCTAGTTTAAAAACTTGTTTTCATGTGTATTACAGATACGTAACAAAAACTTCAAATCTACTCTCTATTTACACTAAAAAACATCAAAGTCAAGTTAATAAAAAATATTTCGTTAATTGCATCCTTTTCTATTAACCCGACAATAACTAAGTTTGCCTTCCAACTTTCCATGAGAACTGGTTGAGAGATAGATCAATGCTTGTGGAAAGGGTTGAAATTTTCATTTGTCACACTCGCGCGCGCAATTTTCATATCCTATTATGGATTAAATTCAGGGCTACATTTAGTCTTTGCAAGAAAGTACACCGAAACTAATTGCAATTTAAGTCAAGGAAGCTCGAATCATATTAGACTTACTTACATTTGATTTTTTCTCCAAATTAAACTTAATTAGAATTGTAACTGTTGTTAATTGCAACATTTAAAAAGTATTTTGATTCTTTTTAAATATCTTTGTAAAATCAAAATTAAAATAAATGATTTCTATCTTCTTTTTATAGAAAATGAAAATGTTGTCATAATTGAACTAAACCGATCTAAGATGAATTTTGAATATTTATTGAGATTTGAACTTTTTTCATTTCATTAGTATTGAGTGAAAATGCATTGGGAAGAATAAAATTTAGATCTACATTTATGACCCTAAATATTGGGTCAAAAACTATACTTTAATCTGATGTAGTTATGTAAAAGCATAGAAAATGAATCTTGCAAATGAATCTCCATAGTTGATTTTTTTAGATTCATGGTGAAGTTTATTTTCTTTTTTGAGATTTATTTTGGACTTTGGACATGAAAGTAAAAATGGGAGAATGGAGGGTATTAGATATCTTGGCACCCCTATTAGATTTGAGAGCATGTGGCAAAAGGGAGTAATTTTTGAGTAAGTATGGTCAGATGTGTTATTCCACACATATCTCATTCCCAATTATTAGTTGTGAAAAACGTTGCCCATCTTTGCATTTTTTGTTTTGGAGGTTTTAACTCAGCAAGCTCTTACAAACCTTTATTCACTAAACATTACAATTAGAGAGTTTGACTATTCAATCATCCATTTGTGCCCAAATCAACTAAAAAAGTCCCAAAACTCTGATTACCAAACACCCCGACGACTAACAATAAGAGGAAGCTAAAACAAACATATCCTCAATGACTAGTTATTAAAAAGATGTAGGAGAAAGGCATGGTTGCAACACCAAACCATAGTTAAAAGAGATAAAGTTTAAATGAGTGAAAATAATCATATAATAAATGAATTGATTTGAATTTTAGCAGTTAAATAATTAATTTTCAAACTTAATTCAGCGTTTGCTGAGCTTATTATTTAATTTTTTGTTTTCTGGAGCAAGAATAAATCAAAATTGAATTTATTAAGAAGGTAGTAAGTTTTGATAGTTTTGTCCATTTCACTCAACTTATTGGAGGAAAGATGAAGATGAAAAAGGTTGAGTGGGGCAATTGGACCCTCTATCTCTTTCTTCTGCAAATAAATAACATAATTACTTGATTTGTAACACTAATTTATGCCTGCAAGCATTTGTTCTGTTTCATCTTTTTCACCTTGGAACCTCTTTGCCTTCATTTAAATTCGCGGCTAAATTTACCCCTTTTTTTCAACAAATAATTTTAAATATCAAACCTTATACCAACTCAATTTTCTCAAAAAAAAAAGTAATTTCGAAAAGAGCTAGAGACTTAAGGCATAATAATTTGGGAAAAATCTAGACATTAAATTTGCCTATGATAAAATTCCGCTATTAAAATTTCAAATCAAAGTGATCCAAATTAAAAGAAAATTATGGTTCCTTTGATTGGATTGAGGAAATGATAGAAACTAGCTGAGAGACAGACCATGGAACCGTAAGAATTTCCCATTTACTATTTAATTATAAATTTTGTCATATATGTTAAATTAATTTTAAAATATATAGCGTTTTAATAGTTATAAATGAAAAGTTATTAATTAAAAGTTGCCATTATTCATAATAATGTATTATGTCTCTTTAATTCAAAGATAATGTCATTTGATTATTAACAAATAATTATAATTATTTAAAAAGATATCCATTGATTAATTATGTTTATTGATAAATATATCACTATCTATTTTTATGACACCCAAACATATAGAAACAAAATTTCTTTCTATTCTTATATTATTAGCTTGTTTTATAAAAAAATTACTGAAGAAATTTGTTATAAAAGTTAATATAATTGTTATGTTCCGCTTAATGCTTAATCAACTATTTTCATTAGTACAAAATATAGATAATTATTAAATTTCATTGTATCTTTTAGATTTATTTTCCGGTAACTTATTTTACATCTTAAAATTAAAATAAGAGAAACTCCTAATAAAAGGTGTTCAAGCAGCCACTGATGAGCAAACATCTGTCTTCACAAATTCCGTCTTCCTCAACGATATTTCTTGAATCTCTTCAGAATTTTGTTGCCGACTCGTTGAACCATCCCAACAAGCCATTTTGGTTTACGAATTGTCATCATGATGTAGCCAGCTGAAAAAGCCATTCCACATCCATAACCCATCATTACAAATTTCCAATCCAATCCAAATGCAGAATCAACTTCCTCTTCATCAAAAATTGCTGGTGGTGGTTCACTACGGCCGCAGCTTTTTGAAACGGGAAACCCACACAGTCCTATATTTCCAGCGTAGGAATCGTTGAGAAAGGTGTTGAATTGTTTTCCCTGAGGTATGAGCCCAACGAGCTGGTTCTCTGACAGGTTTAACACTTCAAGAAAATTCAAACCAGTCAACTCCGAAGGAATCTCCCCAACAAGCTCGTTGCAAGAAAGATCTAGCGACTCAAGTGCTACCAAATTCCCCAATGAGGAAGGAATATGACCGGTTAAGTGGTTGTGAGAAAAGTTGAGCACCTAGAGAGAAATAAGGTTTCCAACTGTTTCTGGAATTGTTCCTTCGAATTTGTTGCTTGACATATCGATGGCTGCAAAAACAGTTGGAATTTTCTCAAGCTCAATGTCCACACCTTTCATTGTGACAGCCACGGAAACGCGGTAATAAGTATCTTCAGCTCCTATATATCCCATTTGAACATCAGCCAAACTCATCATACCTTGGAAACTTGTGAAGTATGTTGTTGGCATTAAACCAGAGAACTTATTATGCGAGAGGTCTAAGATTCGCAAAGTCGAGAAATGCGACTCATTTTCAAAATGTGTTATTTGACCATGGAAATAGTTGGAGCGCAACGCAAGAACTTGTAGCCGAGGAAGATTTCCTAACCAGTGGGGAAATATGTCATTTATCTTGTTGTTTCCAAGATTCAGCACTTCTAGATCAACACAATTCGCCAAGGATTTAGGTAATGACCCATCAAAATCATTGTTGTTGAGGTTAAGTGTTTGTAACCTGTGGTTTTCCTCAACACAAAAACCAGGGATGTTCCCATGAAACCTATTCATCTGTAAATCCAAAATGAAAATATTTCTCAAGCCCAGACATTTTGGGATTGCTCCACTCAAGTTGTTATGGGCCAAGTCTAGAAGTACACCGAACTCCGAATCAACCAAATTGCATATCGAAGATGGAATTTCTCCATTCAATCTGTTCTTTGAAATTGAGAAAACAGTCGTTGAAATTGGTGGTACTAGAAGTGGCCCTTCTAGCAGGTTGGACCCAAGCTTAAGAAATCTTATATTCTTCCATGGATAATATTTTAAAGCTGTCAAAAAATTGTTAGAAAGATCAAGATATTGTAAGTAGCTTTTCCAATTGTTTTCTTTTTGGGTAATTTGACCTTGAATGCTGTTGTTTGAAATATCTAAATAAGTCAAACTCTCTTGCATTGTCAAGAAATTTGAAAACTCAGTTATATTACAAGAAGACAACCACAACGTATCAAGATGGGGTAACACAACACTCAGGTTGCTATTGTCACTCACAGACAGCGGACTATTGTGTAGATCCAAAGTTTTAAGGCTTTTGAGCTTTAGAAACATATCTTCCTCGAGGACATGAATTCTATTGTTAGAAAGGTCTAGATAGGTGTTGGATAAATGGCAGTAGCAAAGAAAGCAAAAACGAATGAAAGAAAAAAAACAAAAGAAAAGAACTCAGCAAGAAAATTTGTAACTGAAAAGTCATCATAATTTCATTCAAATTTTGAATATATGATGGTTACAAAAGTATTTGACAGTTACCTACTAATTTAACTGCTCTTACTTAATACTTACTAAAAATATAGCAACTTGTATACAAAAGAAAGCTGGCATACCAGCTATTACATCAGTCAATCTTTCCTACTAACTTAGCTAACTCATTACAAAGATTTAGGCTAAGTTCCATAGGAACAAATATTCAAAAAATAATTTTATAACTGAACCAACTCCATTTCTTTGCTACAAAACAGTATAGCAGCTAAAATTGTACAATTTGCTGCTGCTGGTCTTTTGACCAATTTGTTGCTGTTGGTTCTTTGTTGCAATGCAGGCCACGGCTTCAACACTCCTCCTTGGTCTGTATGCAACAAACACCAATCCTTTCCTTCAAAGCATTAAATCGGTTGGCTCCCAATGGTTTAGTTAAAATGTCAGCTAGCTGAATTTCTGAGCTGCAATGAACTAAGCTAACCTCCCTAGATTGCTCAGCTTCTCTAACAAAATGGAATTTGATTTTGAAGTGTTTAGTCTTACCATGGAAGACTGGATTCTTGGCTATGGCCACAGCTGATTGATTATCCACTCTAATCTCAGTAGGCTGAACTTGACTTTCATTCAAATCATCCAAAATCTTCCTAAGCCAAATGGCTTGGTTCACAGCTGTTGCAGCTGAGATATACTCAGCCTCTGCTGTAGATTGTGCAACAGTTTGTTGCTTCTTCGAACTCCAGCTGAAAACACTCGAGCCTAAGGTGAAAAAATAACCTGAAGTGCTCCTCATGTCATCAACTGACCCTGCCCAATTGCTATCAGAATAGCCTACGAGTTTCAGCTCCTTTGCCCTCCAAAACTTCACACCAGTATCGATGGTTCCTTTGACATACCTTAACACTCTTTTTGCTGCCTTCAGATGTGCCACATTACTGCAGTGCATAAACCTTGAAAGTAGACTAACAGCATAGACAATGTCTGGTCTAGTTGCTGTTAAATAAAGCAAACAACCAATTAAGCTTCTATATGCCTTCTCATCTACTCGATCATGTTCACTGGCACTTGACAATTTTTCTCCCAATGCAACTGGTGTAGTGACTGATTTGCATTTCAACATGCAAAATTTTTCAAGCACCTTGGAAGCAAATGTTTGCTGACTTATGAAAATGCCATCACTTCCTTGTTTTATCTCCATGCCAAGAAAGTAGGTCATCAGACCAAGGTCAGTCATCTCAAAGACATGTTGCATCTGTTTCTTGAAGTCTTCAATAAGTTCATCTTTGCAGCCAATAACCAACAGATCATCAACATACAAGGAAACAATTAACAAGGTTTCCTCCTGATCCTTCTTAACATAGAGTGTAGGCTCACTGATACTCTTTGTGAACCCGAGCCTTGCTAAGTAGCCATCAATCCTCTCATACCAGGCCCTTGGAGCCTGTTTTAGACCATACAAAGCCTTTTTCAGCTTGTAGACCTTCTGTTCTTCACCAGTGACCTTAAAACCCTCAGGTTGCTCAATGAATATTTCTTCATTAAGAAAGCCATTTAGAAAGGCTGACTTAACATACAGATGATGCACTTTCAAATGCTTTTGAGCTGCCAAAGCTAGCAGCAATCTGATAGTATCCAACCTTGCAACAGGTGCAAAGGTTTCAGAAAAATCAACCCCTTGCTGCTGACTATAACCTTTAACAACCAGTCTGGCCTTATGTCTATTAAGAGAGCCATCTGCATTGTTCTTAATTCTATAGACCCACTTTACACCTATAATTTTTCTGTTTTCAGGTCTGTTTACAAGCTCCCATGTATCATTTTTCTGAATCATTTTAAATTCAGCTTCCATAGCATCCTGCCAGCATTTTTCTTTTGCAGCTTCTTCAAAACATGAAGGCTCTACTATAGTTACTGCGCATCTCTCATAGATGTCAGTTAATGTCCTGGTGCCTCGAACAGGTTGATCATCATAGCCATTTTCAGTTACTTCTTCATTTTCAGCTTGCTGCAGATCAACATCAATCTCTTCTCCATCAGGAAAATTTGCTTCAATTCCATCCCATTTCCAGCTACTTGCTTCACTGAATTTCACATCTCTGCTCACTACAACCTTCTTGGTCAGTGGATCAAAGACTCTGTATCCTTTCTTCACATTGCTGTAGCCAACAAACACCCCAGGCATGGACCTCCTGTCCAACTTAGTTCTTCTCTCCTCAGGTACCAACACATAACATAGACAGCCAAATACCTTCAAATGAGAGACAGATGGTTTCTGTGCAAACCAGGCTTCAAAGGGAGTTTTTCCTTTGACTGCATTAGTTGGCAACCTATTCAACAGGTAAATAGCTGTATTCACAGCTTCAGCCCAAAAAACATTAGGCATTTTAGCCTCAAATAACAAACACCTAGCCATATCAAGGACTGTTCTGTTTTTCCTTTCACAAACACCATTTTGCTGTGGTGTGTACACAGTAGTCAATTGGTGTTGAATTCCAGCATCATCACACAATTTTTGAAACTTCTGAGATACATACTTAGAACCATTGTCAGACCTCAAACATTTTAGTTTGCAATTTGCTTGGTTTTCAACCAAGGCTTTAAATTTGCAGAAGGAGTCATAAACATCTGACTTATGCTTCAAAAAATTTACCCAACAGAACCTTGAATAATCATCAATGAAGAGTACAAAGTACCTGCTGCCATTTAAGGAGGTAGTCTTCATTGGTCCACAGATGTCTGTATGAATAAGCTGAAGCTTCCCTTGTGCTCTCCATGCCTTGTTGACTGGAAAGGGTAATCTGGTCTGTTTGCCTAGCTGACAGACCTCACATACAGCATCCTTTGGCTCAATTTTGGACATATCACTGACCAAATCCATTTTGTGCAGCATGTTCAGTGAATTGTAGTTCACATGCCCCATCCTCCTGTGCCACAAGTCTGTCTCATCAGACTAAGATGCATATGCCTTGGCTTGCAGTTGATTCACATCCACAATGAAGGTTCTGTCTTGCATAGCCACTGTAGTCAACACTTCACCAGCAGCATTTTTGATCAAACAGTTTTTGCCTTCAAAAATCAGAGAGTAACCCTTCTCCAATAGCTGGCCAACACTTAGCAAATTTTGGTCAATGTTAGGTACATAGAGAACCTCTGAAATGGTTTTAATACCTGACTTGGTGCTTATCAAGGCCTTGCCTTTCCCTTTTGCCTCCAGCAGCTCACCATTGCCAATTTTAACTTTGGACTTGAAGGTGGTGTCAAGCTCCTTAAATATACTCTTCTCAGAAGCCATATGATGGGTACATCCACTGTCAATCAACCATATTTTACTAACTTTGCTCGAGCTTGCAAAGCATGATGCTGAAAAGACATGCTCTTCTGGTGATTCAACCTCTTCTGCAGCTTGAGCTTGGCTTTGAAATTGTGGTTGTGGTTTTGGCTTGCTCTTACAGACCTTTTCAATGTGGCCAAATTGCTTGCAGGCTCTACATTGAATGTCTGGTCTGTACCAGCAGTATTTTTCAAGATTAGTAGTCTTCTTGCAATGGACACAATGTGGGAACTTCCTTTTGACAGGTTCTTTCTTCTTCTTCTCAGTCCAGGGCTTCTTGCCTTTGGCATTTAAGTTTGCACTTGAGCTTTCTCTGCTTCTAGCCTGAAAAGCTCCTTCATAGTGGTCCTCCTGCCTATTTGCCCTTCTCTGCTCTTGAGCATAAAGAGCATTTATAAGCTCTGTCAAAGGGATTGTTGACAAGTCCCTTGAATCTTCCAGAGAAGAAATTTTTGCTTCATACTTCTCTGGCAAGGTTGTTATGACCTTCTCAACCACTCTTTGGTCACTGAATTCCTCCCCAAGCAGCCTTATATTGTTGACAGTAGTCATGATTCTGTCAGCATACTGCTTGATGGTTCCTGAGCCCTTCATTTTGAGATTTTCAAAATCTCTTCTCATGTTGATCAGTTGCTGTTGTCTGGTCTTGTCAGACCCCTGAAACTTCTCCTTGAGTTTGTCCCAAGCCTGCTTTGGAGTGTCACAAGCCATTATTCTTGTGAAAATAACATCAGAAACTCCACTTTGAAGGCACGACATAGCCTTATACTTCTTGGCACAGTCTTCATTGTGCTGCCTAATCTGGGCTATGGTCGGGTTGGCTCTTAATGGTGGTGGCTCAGTGTCATTGAGAACAACATTCCACAGGTCGTGTGCTTGCAGGTATGTTCTCATTTTCACTGCCCAGATGTTGTAATTTTCTCCAGCAAAGACAGGTGGATGAGGTGGTGTAAAACTCATTTTTCAGCAAGCAAAACAACCTCTTCTTATTTTGTTTCAAACACAATTTGCTTAGTGACAGTGTACAACCAAGGCCCTCAAAGACTGAAAGCTCTTGATACCATTTGTTGGATAAATGGCAGTAGCAAAGAAAGCAAAAACGAATGAAAGAAAAAAACAAAAGAAAAGAACTCAGCAAGAAAATTTGTAACTGAAAAGTCATCATAATTTCATTCAAATTTTGAATATATGATGGTTACAAAAGTATTTGACAGTTACCTACTAATTTAACTGCTCTTACTTAATACTTACTAAAAATATAGCAACTTGTATACAAAAGAAAGCTGGCATACCAGCTATTACATCAGTCAATCTTTCCTACTAACTTAGCTAACTCATTACAAAGATTTAGGCTAAGTTCCATAGGAACAAATATTCAAAAAATAATTTTATAACTGAACCAACTCCATTTCTTTGCTACAAAACAGTATAGCAGCTAAAATTGTACAATTTGCTGCTGCTGGTCTTTTGACCAATTTGTTGCTGTTGGTTCTTTGTTGCAATGCAGGCCACGGCTTCAACAATAGGTTAAACCTTTTAGATTTCTAACAAAATTTGGAAATTCACTTATGCTGCAAGAAGAGACTTCTAAACTTACAAGATTAGGCAACGAGTAATTGGCATTACTTGCACTGGTAAATGATGACAAAGCATTATCTGAGAGAGAGAGCTGCTCAAGTTTGCTGCGCTCTGATAGTTTGTCCAATTCAAAGTTGCCATTCAGCTTGTTGTTATTGAGCCTTAACTTAACTAAAGAAGGAAGAGAGAACAACCAGGTCGGTACCCTGCCACTGAGAAAGTTGTGATCAAAGAGTAGAATACTAAGCTGTGGAAGCCCACTCACTTGAGAAGGAAGGGAACCCTCCAACTTGTTTTTTGAAAAATCTAGAAACTGAACTTGAGTGAGGTTGAAAACTGACCATGGAATAGGACCACTAAGGTTATTATGGGAAAGATCTAGATACTCAAGTTGAGTGAGGTTGCCGAGAGATACTGGAGTTGGCCATCTTAAATTGCTATGGGAAAGATCCAATATCTCCAAAGATCTAAGATTGCCAATTGAATCAGGCAGTTCCTGCAAATATGGAGATGAGACTTGCAATGACTTGAGGGGACCACTCCAATTTGTCTTTGGGAACTTGAGTTCTAGTTCCTGTTCCTGCCCGGATTCTAGAAGAAATATTGCAAAGTGGAACTTCTGCAGGTATGGAAAGCGGAAAACATCTTCGGGGAACTTTCCTTGAAGTCCATTCTCCTCAATGATAAGAGTTGTTATGTAAGAAGACATGTTACGGAAAGAGGTAAGTACAACTGAAGACATATTGACACCTGTGAGAAGAAGGTGTCTTAGTTGTGTCAAGTTTTTCACGACACTTTCGAAGACATGTCCTTCAAAGATCAACTCATAATTTTTGGAAAGATTGAGGGACAACAGTTTGGAAAGGTGTGAGATTTCTAGGGGGATATTACCTTGAAAAAGTGACCCATAGATGTTTAGATGGGTCAAATTAGTCAATTGACCAAACTGGGATGCCATTGGGGAGAATCTGAAATCATTCCTGGCGAGGTTAAGCTGACGGAGATGGCGGAGGAGGAAGAGGGTGCTATTAGAAGGGAAAGGGCCAACAAGGCAGTTGCAACTAAGATCAAGGGCAATCACATTCCTTGTTTCAGTATCACACTTAACCCCATCCCACAAACAACAGTTTGTTCCTTCCTTCCAGGAGATTGTCTTAGCCCTGGATACAGTACACCATGGGTTAAAAAAGGGGCAATCAATGGAAAAGGAGTTGCTGAACTGGGTCAAGGCAAAACTTTGGTCATGAGGGCACGACGATAATGGTAGAGTAGAAGAATTACATGTAATGAAGAGGAAAAATAGCAGAAAATACAACAGTAGTAACCACCCTTTCATGTTTCTCTCAGATATAGACAATAAAATCAAGCAAATGGATATTGTAAAATGAGAAGGCTGAGTGAAAATAGGTGGAGTGGGGAGCTTATATTTATATAAGATTCCAAGAAAATTGCGCCAATCATGTTTACATTTCATTGTGGAAATTATTATTAAGTCTTAATCTGAGGGCTGTAGTATTGTGAAAATTTATTATAAAGTCTTCATGTGAATGGTGTCGAAAATTCAGCTATGAAGACTATGGTCCGAGTTTATGGAAATATTATAGCTGTCAAGAAAACAAGTTTTCTTCTTGCGTCCCCCCCTTTCATGTTTTGTATTGCAAGTAAAATAGGATAATTAATGTCAAATGTTCATTGGCTAATTGACATTTAATGCTAGATTCAAATGTGAGATTTATTTTACTCCCCTCTTTGAAAAAAAAGTGCAAAATAACCTTATAAAACAATAATAAATTGATGAGACACCACAAATTTACGCCGAACAGCAGACAGCATAAAGTTTCTTCTCGGGTCTAAATTAATTGCATCAATTGTTACATGCTTGTTCTCCTTTGTAAACGAGACTCAATTTTTTATTTTTGTTTTTTACTTTTAAATTGACTAATACTCGTTATCATGTGTATTACATAAAACGTAGCAATAACTTTAATTTGTAACATCAGACCTGGTCCGTATTTAGACTAATAAAAAAAAAGTTGAAAGTCAAGTTAATTAAAATTCATTTCAACATCAATTGCCTCCTATTTTTTCTATAAATCAAGCAGATGATGTTACCCGCAAAGAAAGGACTGACTGAAATTGATGAAGAATTACAATTTTTCACCCTAGCGTGTACGTCAGATTCTAAACATTAATTAACGGCGAGGCACAAATAAAATAATTGTGTATTGATTTGCGGAAACCAAGCTAATGAGACTATAATTGTGAGGGGTGAGTTCAATCGTATCATATGTGTAAATCATGTCTTAGTTTTTTTCGATTCTTTTAAGTTTATCATATATTTATGATATAGATTTTGCTTCAGTAACCTCAATGAAAGCAAATGATTTTACCTTTAATAATTTTTTACTTGTAATCTTTCTTTGTGAAAATAAATGAAAAATTACATTAATTCAAATGCTTAAAAGTACTACTCAGTTTATCCTGTTGTAAGACCGCAAGGACTTCTTTTAGGGCCACATTAAAAACTTGTAAACTCAATTTCCACTTCAGGTTAAGTTTGGCCAGCCGGTTCACGACAATGTTGTGTTCTCTAGGCACATATCTAATTTGCCATGCCTTTCAGATCTCATAGTTTTATGGAGCCTTCTAAACAAGGTGATGCATGATTCCTCTAGTTCAATATTGGATAAAGCTTGGACCACATCAAGATTATCGGTCTGAATTATTACTCGTTTATCTATATCCTTTATTAAGCATAACAAGGAGCCCATCCAAGATGCCCCAAAGTTCCTCCTTAAAAGGTGAACATTTTCCCAAGTATCGATTGAAGCCGAGAATCCAATTTCCAAATTGATCCCGCAGTATACCTCCAGCAACAATGTTTCCTGTCTCCCTTGCAATTGCGCCATTAATGAATAAGTGAACCCACATCTTATTGGTATGAAGATTATGGCTTCGCATCAAAGTATTGCTCTTGTATCCATTTTGATGAAATTCGAATTGAGCCCAAGTAATGGAGGCTTTAACAACTTCAGTTGCTGACTATGTAATGTTTTGGAATATGAAAAGGTTTCTATTCTTCCAAATGCGCCAAGCAATTAATCCAAAAAGGGATGACCAAGTAACTCCACGACCCTGCAAACTCAAATTACAACACAGATTAGAAGAAAACCAAACCTGAAAGTCATAAAAAAGAACCTTTATTGAAGCTCTATTGGAATCACATGCATCTACACATCCTTAGCTGTCGGACAATCCCGAAGAACATGAATAATATCCTCTAAACCATGCCCACATATAGGACAAGAGTTGATAAAACCAATTCCTTACTGGGTACACTCCGAATTCAGTAGAAGTCTCTGCTTAGATGCCAACCAAAGGAAAAATCTCACTATTTGAGGTCCCTAATACTTCCAAGTGCTCTTCAAGAATTTCTCTATGGGGTTCCAAGTTTCTTCTTTAAACGACCAATATGCATTCAGAACAGAGAAGGAGCTTGAGGCCGAACAAGCCCAAATCACTCTATTCGAACCCGAATCAAGATGAACGGGGGAATACTGATAATACGGTTAATCACTTCATCAGACAACCAAATACAAAACATATCCAAATTCCAAGTACCATCTGGCGTGACCAAATCCTTGAGAGAACAGTCCATGTCAAGGTTAGCATAAAAGGGAATATAGGAACTTAAGGGACCAATACTAGGAATCCATGAAGCTTTCCAGCATCAAATATTAGTACCACCACCAATAGACCAAACTAAGTTCTCACAGAAGAGAGTCCAAACCTTATAGAAGGCTTGCCATAACTGTGAACATGGACTCCTAGCAATTGATTTTGGTATTTGCTCTTTCCAACCATATTTCGAACAAAGGACACAAACCTACAAGGCATTATCTTTGGAGACTAGATTAAACACAATCTTCATAATAAACGATATATTTTGATCTTGCAAGTGACAGAAACCAAGGGCACCTCGAGAATTAGGCTGACAGATGGAATCCCACCCTACTAAAGACATTTTTGGATGACCGTTAGAGCTCCCCCAAATAAATTGCCTTGCCAATACCAATCTCATCATAAATTCCTTCCAGTCTCAATATAGACTGCATGAAATAATTCGAAATGGAGAGTAAAACAGATTGGGCTAGAGTTATTCTTCCAGCTATGAATAACTTCCTTGCATCCCAATTTTGCAACTTGCGCCTTACTTTATCAACCATATAGCTTAGGGTACCTTTAGTAACCCTATCATGTAAGAGAGGTACCCCTAAGTAGGTACCAAGGTTCTGAATTTCTTGAAAATCGAGCATAGAGCTAATTTGATTGCTCATATTATTTTTGAACTCTATGGAAAACAAAATACTGCTTTTCCTGTCACTGACCTTGTGCCTAGAAAGCTTATAGAAATGATTCAGAACTCTCTCCAATAAACAAACTTGATCAAGATCTACTTTACAAAAGATGACCAAGTCGTCAGCAAAAAACAATTGGCAAAGAATCAGCCCCGATCTCGAAAGTTGAATTGGCTTCCACCTACCCTCGTTAAATTTTGAACAAATAATATGCCCTAGCCATTTCATGCACAGAACAAACAGGTATAGAGAAAGTGGACAACCCTGACGAATCCCCCTTACCGGTTTAAACTTTCGAGTAGGAACTCCATTCCAAAGAATCTGCATGGTCAAAGAAGAAATGGCTGACATGATCACTTTTAGAAGTAAATCAAGTATCCCGACAACTTGTAAAGATGCATCAATAAATTCCCAATTTACTCTGTCATACGTCTTTTCTAAATCGAACTTAATAGCCATCCAATTCTTCCCATTACGTTTCCTTCTCATGGTGTGAATGACTTCTTGCTCTATAATAATATTATTTGAGATATTGTGCCCAACAATGAAACCACCTTGTTCCTATGAAATAAAGTTGGGAAAAACCAACTTAAATCGATTTGCAATCACTTTCATCACCAGTTATACAAGATAGAGCAAAGACTGATTGGATGAAATTGATTAAAGTTCTCAAGAAAATCTATTTTTTTGGGATAAGAACGATCAATGTGTTATTCAAGTTTGAATCAATAGGATTCCCTGCAAAAATACCTTGTACCCACTCACAAACAACACTGCCAACAATATCCCACTAGCTCTGGAAAAGAAGTTGATGGAAATTATCACTTCCTGAGGTTTTCATTAGATCCATTTCAAATAAAGCCCTTTAATCTCATCATTAGTTATTGGCTCTTCCATGTAAGCAATATAAGATAAATTAAGACGTGGAAAGATATCCATCAGAAGATCCCTCATCAACTCCGGAGTTTTACCATATAATCTTTCAAAGAATCCCGCAACCTCAATGTGAAGTCTACTTTGATCAGAACATCACTCACCATTATCAAGACGCAAGGCCATGATACGATTAAACTTTCTTCTCTAAAGTGAACGACTATGAAAGAATTTCATATTTCTGTCACCTAAATGCAACCAATCACACATCACCTTTTGTCTCTACAATAACTCCTTATGATTAAACATGTTTTCCAACTTGTTTCGAATCTCCAATTCTTGATGAACTAGATGAATAGAATCAGAGCGCTTTAACTTCACTTGGACCTTGGAAAGCTTCCTCATGAGATACCTCTTACAAAAACTTAAGAATCCATAAACATTTCTATTCCAATCTTTAATAAAAAAGGTAAAGGTATTAAGAAAAGGGCAAGGCGATAATCGTGCTGGAATAATCAGTGGAAATCCCATGGACAAATAGGGAGTTTGAATTTTTCTTTGCTTCTGTTGGAGCTGAGAGCAACTAACAACAAGTTTCAGCTAAAAACTTGAGCAGAAAGTGTCGTGACATGCAGCAGAAACAAGCAGAAAGCTAAACAGAATTTTAAAGTAAAAGCAAGAAGAATGGAGAGAGTTTGAATGAAAATTTGATTCAATTCATTCATTCATTGAAAAAATGGCTTGAAGCCAATACATAAATCAAGCTTCTAGCTTGTCAAGGCAGTAGGTTAACCAAAACTATACCTACCACCATTAAGTTTCCTAGTAAATTGGAATAATAACTTGTGCAAATGAATAAAGCTGGTAAACAGCTCAATCACTATCAGGATTACATCAAATATCATCATATCATGGTTCAAAATAAACTAAATTACATTACCTAAACTAGAAGATTCAAAATGAAGCTAAACATTCTTGCTTTCTCGTCCAAAATGCTGTTTCTGCATGGTGGCCTTCACTGCTGCATGCTAACCAGTCTTCAACAGCTTCTACTGATACGAGCTAAGGAGGTGACACTCAAAGGGTTGTCTTTCCTAGTGGTCCAATCACTCGAAGCAAGGCACGACAATTAAAATCAAAGATGAATGCTTTTGTCCAAGACTTTGTTGCGACAAATTTAATTCATCATGTTCGTGACATTGATAAATACGGGAATGCAATTCACTGGACCAATCTTGGAATAGTAAAAGCCCATAAATTGGTGGATTAATTTTTTATGTATCTTATTATTATTATTATTTACTTAATTCTCATTGGTTGGGACACATCATTTATGAGTTAAGTAATTTTATTGGTTAGGTTATTATTTATTTATTTTCTTAGATAATTTTAAAGAGTTTTATTAGGATTCAATTACTCTTTAAAGAGTTTTTATTATGATTCAATTACTCTTGAAAGAGTTTTATTAGGATTCAATTACTCTTGTAATTTGCCTATAAATAGGCTTGTTTTCTACACATTGAAGGAGGAATAAAAAGAAGAGTATTTGTTTTCTTTCAAATTTGTGTGAGGCAAATTTTTTAGAGTAGAGTGATTCTTCTCTTGCTATTTAGTTTGGAGTTTGTTACTTTTCGAGGGTATTTCGGAGTTGCAAATATTCAAATTTCTTTCCCGTTCATCGGTGTTTCTAGAGGTTCTTCTTCTAGGGGTTTCGTAGGGAGCCGCTCAATCATTGGCGTTTTTGGTTACAAGTTAACCAAGGGTTCCATAGGGCAAATTTATCCTTTTTATTTATTTATTTATTTATTATTTAACTAATTTTATTTATTCTCGTTTTATTTCTAATTTGTGTTTCTCTTGTGTCTAGATCCGGGTTTCTGCATCAGTTGGTATCAGATTCAGGCCATTCGGTGTTATTTTCGAAGCTAAAATCAAATCCGAAACGAGTCAAAATACCTAAAACACTTTTCATCGGTTTCTTCGATTCTCTTTTTTGTGAAGTTTGTGTTTATTCTCCTCTTATTCTTTAAAAAAAACAAAAAAAGCAAAAAAGCGCAAAAAAGAGAGAGTAAAAATCGTAAAAAAAAAGCAAAAAGTAAAAAAGCGCAAAAAAAAAGTTACCTACCTTTCATACGTAGGTTTCTTCTTTCCTATTATTGTTATTATTTTTATTTTATTTTTCCCAAAATTGATTTTTTTCCCTTCTTTCTTGACTCAAGTATAATTAAAGCTTCAATTTTTGAAAATCTTAAGACACCAAACGTTTCCGATTTTTTGTTTTCCTTTAAATTGGGTAGAGTTTTCTTAAGTTTTCTTCTTATTAAAGCTTTTCTTTGACTCTAGAGTTAGGGATCGTTGCAGGTCTACGTTTTTTTTTGTTTCTCTTACGTTTTCTAACACTTTGTTTCTTCTTGTGTTAGCAGATATTAAAGGCACGCACAATTCCTTCATCCATGTAGCCTCCATTACAAATTTCTTCGTCAATTTTATTGGCCTCTTAAAGCAATTAGGATCTTCATTGTTTCTTTGAAGTTTGCACCTCCATTATTTGATCTTGATTAGTAACCCTCTCCAAACATATTTACAAGTTTTGAATCATTCAGAGAGTTATTCTTTTGAGAGCTAACGAGTGAGATTATTATTATTTTTTCTTGTTCCTGTTTGTGTGATTTTTTCACAGATACCATGCCGATCACTAGATCCCAAACTAGTAAAAATGAAGAGGATGAGCAAAAAAGAGATAACGATCCTTTGGTCGAGTTGTTACAAAAAGAGATGAAAAAGTTGCAAACTCAAGTCGAACATCGCATGACCCAGATGATACAAGAGCAAAAGGAGTATCTTGATGCAAAACTTACAACTCAAGAGAGATACATTGCCGATAATTACAAGAAGTTGAACGAAGCCTTTATAAGCCGATCAAATTCGCGCGATCGAACTTTTAAACGAAGGGAGGACCATGTTTTTGATGATGACTTTGAGTCCGAGTATGTACCTAGAGAAAGGGTGGAACGAAACAATGACACCCCCAAACCAAAATTTCCTTCTTTCTCAGGGAAGAATGATCCTGATGCTTACCTTGATTGGGAGGAAAAGATGGAAGCAATCTTTGCTTGTTACAATTACTCTGATGAGAAAAAGGTAACATACGCTGTCGCTGAGTTCATTAATTATGCACTAACATGGTGGAATCAATTATGTAAAAGCAGGATTCTTTATAGAGAGCAACCTATTACTACTTGGGTTGAAATGAAGCGCATCTTACGAAAAACGGTTTGTTCCACCATACTATTATCGAGAACTCCATCAAAGACTCCAACATCTTGTTCAAGGAGATAGATCTGTGGATGACTACTACAAAGAGATGGAGACTATTCAGATTAGAGCCAATCTTGTTGAAGAAGCTGAGGTGACTATGGCTAGATTCCTTGCTGGTCTAAAGCCTGAGATTGCAAATCGAGTTGAGTTACAACACTACATGGATGTTGAAGAGATGCTTCAAACCGCACTCACCATTGAAAAGTAATTACGAAAGCATGGGACATCGAGGGGTGCTAGTTCAGTTTCTAATCCTGCTTGGAAAGGAAATTGGCAAAAACAAGATGATAGATTGTGGAATGGGAGAGATGCACGGTTCAAGCCAAATGAGCCTAAAACTTACTCCAAAGATAGAGGTATGCCTAATTCATTTAAAGGTTCTACTTCTACTAATCGAGCTCCATCTTCTTCTTCTACTTCTCCTAGTGCCATTAAGCAGCCAAAAGATATTACCTGCTTCAAATGCCAAGGAAGGGGTCACTATGCTCGAGAATGCCCTAATAAAAAGTCTTTGGTGATTCGAGAAGATGGCGAGGTTGATTTTGAGTCTGATAACGAAGATGAGATGCCTCTTTTGGAAGATGCTGATGATGTGCATACTCATGATGAATATGAAGAATACTTGGAGTATGGTGAGAAAGCACTTGTTGCTCGAAGGGCTTTAAATGTCCAGTTTAAAGAGGAAGGGCGCGAACAAAGAGATAACATTTTCCACACGAGATGTCTGATTGGTGGTCAACCTAGTTCATTAATCATTGATAGTGGAAGTTGCACCAATGTGGTGAGTTCTTCCCTTGTTGAGAAACCTGGCCTACCTTGTGTGAAGCATCCAAGGCCATACCGCTTGCAATGGCTAAATGATAGTGGGGAGGTAAAAGTATCTAAACAATGCTTAGTTTCATTTTCCATTGGTAGATACTCTGATAAAGTTTTGTGTGATGTTGTTCCAATGCAAGCTGGGCACATATTACTTGGACGGCCATGGCAGTTTGATCGACGAGTAAATCATGATGGGTTCCTTAACCAATATACCTTTGTGTTCCTTGGAAAGAAGTTTACTTTGGCACCACTTCCTCCTCAAGAAGTCTACAATGATCAACTCAAACTTGCTAGTGAGATGGGTAAGGGAAGTGAGGTAAAATCATTGAAACAGACTGAGAGTAAAGAGGCCATTAGTGTTAAAAGCCAACTTAAAGGCCCAACATTGGTGAGTGATTGCACACACAAGTCACGAGATGAGAAAGTGAGTTTATTCGCTAGGTTTCGAGATATCAAATTTGCTCTTTGTACAAAACAAACATTTGTAATAATTAGGTTTAGGGAAAAATTTGTTTTGACTAACCCTAATACACATTTGCCTAGTTGTTTTGTTGATCTTTTGCAGGATTTTGAGGATGTATTTCCTTCTGAAATGCCTAAAGGATTACCTCCTTTACGAGGGATTGAACATCAAATAGATTTTGTGCCTGGTTCGAGTATTCCGAATAGACCAGTCTATCGAAGCAATCCTGAAGAAACTAAGGAGTTGCAAAGACAAGTTGAAGATCTCTTAGAGAAAGGGTTGATTCATGAGAGTCTAAGCCCTTGTGCGGTTCCTGTACTTCTCGTCCCAAAAAAAGATGGTTCTTGGAGAATGTGTGTTGATTGTCGTGCTATCAACAAGATTACGGTAAAGTATCGATATCCAATTCCTCGATTAGATGATATGTTGGATGAGCTTAATGGTGCATGCATTTTCTGTAAAATTGACTTAAAAAGTGGTTACCATCAAATAAGAATGAAACAAGGTGATGAATGGAAAACTGCTTTTAAGACTAAGTATGGCCTGTATGAGTGGTTAGTCATGCCATTTGCCTTAACTAATGCTCCTAGCACATTCATGAGATTAATGAACCACATGCTTAGACCTTTTTTAGGAAAATTTGTCGTTGTGTATTTTGATGATATACTGATTTATAGCAAAACTTTGAATGATCATGTTAGGCATTTTAAATTAGTATTGGATGTGTTAAGGCATGAACGACTCTTTTCTAATCTTGAAAAATGCACATTTTGTATGGATAAGCTTGTTTTTTTGGGTTTTGTAATAAGTTCTACAGGAATCCATGTGGATGAGGAGAAAGTAAAGGCAATTAAAGAATGGCCTATCCCTAAAACTGTTTCTGAGGTAAGGTCTTTCCTTGGGTTAGTCGGTTTCTACCGCAGGTTTGTTCGTAACTTTTCCACAATTGCTTCGCCTTTGACTGCACTTATTAAAACGAATGTATCTTTTCATTGGACAGATAAGCAAGAATTAGCATTTAATGAACTTAAAGATAAATTGTGTAATGCTCCTATTCTTGTTTTACCTAATTTTGAAAAGTCCTTTGAGATTGAATGTGATGCTTCTGGTGTAGGTATAGGTGCCGTCCTCATGCAAGATAGTAAACCACTAGCCTACTTTAGTGAGAAACTTGGTGGAGCACATTTGAACTATTCGACCTATGATAAAGAGTTGTATGCCTTGGTAAGGGCATTAGAAGTTTGGCAACATTACCTTTTACCAAAGGAGTTTGTGATTCACACTGACCATGAATCACTTAAGCACTTAAAGGGACAAGGTAAGTTGAACAAGCGACATGCGAGGTGGGTTGAATTCATTGAATCTTTTCCTTATGTTATAAGGTATAAGAAAGGTAAAGATAATATTGTGGCTGATGCTCTATCAATGAGGTACACTTTACTTAGTACTTTGCATACTAAGTTATTAGGTTTTGAGTATCTTAAAGATTTATATGCCACTGATTCTGATTTTGCAAGCATTTATGACGCATGTGAACATGGTGCATTTCATAAATTTTATAAGCATGATGGCTATCTTTTTCGAAATAATAGACTATGCTTACCAAAGTGTTCAATGCGAGAATTGTTGGTTCGAGAGGCTCATAGTGGTGGTCTTATGGGTCATTTTGGAGTCACTAAGACTTATGATGTTTTACATGAGCATTTTTATTGGCCTAACATGCGAAAACTTGTTGAGAAAATTTGCTCTACTTGCATTACTTGTAAACAAGCTAAATCCACTGTGATGCCTCATGGTCTATATACTCCTCTTCCTGTTCCTAGTTCACCTTGGACTGACATTTCAATGGATTTTACAATAGGTTTACCAAGGACAAAGCGTGGACGAGATAGCATCTTTGTGGTTGTGGATCGATTTTCTAAAATGGCTCATTTCATTCCATGCCATAAGACTGATGATGCAACCCATGTTGCCGATCTATTTTTCCGTGAAGTTGTGAGATTACATGGAATCCCAAGGACTATCGTTTCCGATAGAGATGCAAAATTTCTTAGTCACTTTTGGAAGGTGTTATGGGGTAAGTTAGGTACTAAATTACTTTACTCTACTACATGCCACCCTCAAACTGATGGTCAACCGAGGTGGTAAATCGAGTTTTGGGATCTTTGCTTAGAGCCATAATAGGTAAGAATGTTAAATCTTGGGAAGAATGGATACCCTATGTTGAGTTTACTTATAATCGTTCTGTTCATTCTTCCACAAGTTTTACTCCTTTTGAGATTGTATATGGCTTTAATCCACTTACTGTTTTAGATTTGCTTCCTTTACCTTTGAATGAGATTGCTAATTTAGATGGTGAAAGGAAAGCTGATTTAGTGAAAGAGATCCATGAGAAGGCTCGTAAAGCCATTGAGAAAAAGAATGAGTCCAATGCACATCGAGTTAATAAAGGGCGAAAGCAAGTCTTGTTTGAACCTGGAGATTGGGTCTGGGTGCATATGAGGAAGGAACGATTTCCTTCTAAGAGAAAGAATAAACTTGAAGCACGAGGAGATGGACCATTCCAAGTACTCGAGAAAATAAATGACAATGCTTATCGCATTGATCTTCCTGGTGAGTATAGTGTTAGTGCTACTTTCAATGTTTCTGATCTTTCTCCTTTTGAATTTGATGTAGGTTCAGATTCGAGGACGAATCTTCTTGAAGAGGGGGAGAATGATACGAGCCAAGGAGGTGACACTCAAAGGGTTGTCTTTCCTAGTGGTCCAATCACTCGAAGCAAGGCACGACAATTAAAATCAAAGATGAATGCTTTTGTCCAAGACTTTGTTGCGACAAATTTAATTCATCATGTTCGTGACATTGATAAATACGGGAATGCAATTCACTGGACCAATCTTGGAATAGTAAAAGCCCATAAATTGGTGGATTAATTTTTTATGTATCTTATTATTATTATTTACTTAATTCTCATTGGTTGGGACACATCATTTATGAGTTAAGTAATTTTATTGGTTAGGTTATTATTTATTTATTTTCTTAGATAATTTTAAAGAGTTTTATTAGGATTCAATTACTCTTTAAAGAGTTTTTATTAGGATTCAATTACTCTTGAAAGAGTTTTATTAGGATTCAATTACTCTTGTAATTTGCCTATAAATAGGCTTGTTTTCTACACATTGAAGGAGGAATAAAAAGAAGAGTATTTGTTTTCTTTCAAATTTGTGTGAGGCAATTTTTTTTAGAGTAGAGTGATTCTTCTCTTGTTATTTAGTTTGGAGTTTGTTACTTTTCGAGGGTATTTCGGAGTTGCAAATATTCAAATTTCTTTCCCGTTCATCGGTGTTTCTAGAGGTTCTTCTTCTAGGGGTTTCGTAGGGAGCCGCTCAATCATTGGCGTTTTTGGTTACAAGTTAACCAAGGATTCCATAGGGAAAATCTATCATTTTTATTTATTTATTTATTTATTATTTAAATAATTTTATTTATTCTCGTTTTATTTCTAATTTGTGTTTCTCTTGTGTCTAGATCCGGGTTTCCGCATCATCTACCTCATTTCAAAAATAATAATAAGATATCTTGTTGTACATAATCATGGAACCTCACTAAGTTCTTTTGGACTTATGAATTTGTTGCCTTGGGTGTAGGATAATGATTTGACTCTGGGCTAAAGTGGAGGGAACAAGCTAGACACCACCAGAATTGAGAGTTGGACGCGTAAACCGTTTCATGTATATAGAGGAACTCCTTTAGAGATCACACCTTGGAGACTTAGATGATGTGTTTGTTTTAAAGCACCAAATTTTAGAATGTGAAAATGTGGGTTGGTCTCTCTTAAGGTGACAAGTTTGTAATATTGTCATACTTATAGGATATAGTAAACGTTAGATTTTAAAAATTTCATATCTTCAAATTAAATAAACGCTTTAGGTTAGGAATGTTAGTAGTTAACATGGGTCATTGTGACATTTGGTACCTACACTCGGTGATTGGATCGGGTATAGGGTGTTACAGGATACTTCTTCCTTTCAACA
Source organism: Gossypium hirsutum (assembly GCF_007990345.1). NCBI lineage: Eukaryota > Viridiplantae > Streptophyta > Magnoliopsida > Malvales > Malvaceae > Gossypium > Gossypium hirsutum. The sequence continues at coordinate 5,407,175 of NC_053437.1, read as the reverse complement.
TCTCTTTTTGGCTTTTCTTTCTTTTCATTCCAGCTCTTCTTTCCCTTATAGCTTGAGGAACTCAAGCCTTCCTTGCTTTTGGCCTAGAATGCTTCTTCTGTCTACTTGCTCTTCTATGCTCTTAAGCATAGAGAACATTTATCAACTCAAACAAGTAAATTCTTGACAAGTCCCTTGAGTCTTTCATAGAGGAAAATTTGGACTCATGCCTTTCAAGAAGTGTTGTGATAACCTTATCAACAATCTTGCTATCATTGAGTTGGTCTCCAAATAACCTGATGCTATTAACCATTGCCATAATCCTATTTGAGTATTGCTTAACTGTCTCAGCCTCTTTCATCTTCAATTTTTCAAAATCCTTCTTCAGATTGATGAGGTGTTGTTGTCTTGTCTTTTGAGCCTTGGAACTCCCCCTTCAGCTTGTCCCACGCTTGTTTGGGAATTTCATAAGTCAAGATCCTGATGAAAATAACATTTGAAACACCATTCTATAGACAAGACATTGCTTTGTATTTCTTGGCACAATCATCATTGTGTTTCCTTATCTAAGAAACGGTAGGATTTGCTCTCAAGGGTGGTGGCTCCTAAATCTGGAGGTAGGTCTTCATCTTCACTACCCAAATGTAGTAGTTCTCTCAAGCAAAAATAGGTAGTGAAGGTGGTCAGAAGTTTGTTGAAGACATGTTTTACAACAACAAGAAACAAAACAACTTTTATCTTTTTCAGCAAGAAACGAAAAACAAAAAACAAAAAAATGGCCCTTAAAGACAACATACTCTTGATACAAGTTATTGGTGTTTTCGCAAAGAAGACCAAAATGAGTAGCAAAGAAATGAAAAACAAAATTTTCATTACAATCAACAAAGCATTACAAGGTTTCAAGTCAAACAACTTACCAAACACTAACTACTACCACTAACTAAACTTGAAACTTGTAAAACATGAGCTGCACACTTGGATAAGCTGACCAATCAGCTTAATCAACACCTAAACATCAATACATTCAAAGCTTAACAAAAAATAAGTTACAAAGGAACCAAGTAAGAAACCAGCTATCAACTGGTCAAAATCATGCATCAAAGTTTTAGCTACTGCATAGCTGGCCATCGTGCAGCATCAGGTCAGCTTTTTAACTTCAGCAAGTCGAGTATCTTTTTTAGTGCAAATGTGCCACAATAACAAAGAGTGAATACGAGTCAAGAGCTACAGATTGCAGTAGCTGATAATGTAGGATCATACCTAGGAATTCCTACTTTTGAGGGCAAAACAAAGAGGCAAGTTATGGGCTTTGTCAAAGAAGGAATTTTGCAAAAAATAAAATAAAATAAAAAATAAAGGATGGAAACTGAAGATGTTAAGCCAAGGGGTAAGGAAATTATGCTAAAAGCTATTGCTTGCACTATTATGACTTACACAATGTCGTGTTTTAAATTTCCCAAGAAGATTTGTGATGAGATTACTACTAAAATGACAACTTTTTGGTGGAGAAACTAAGAGGAGAGAGGTTCACTGGATGAGTTGGTTTAAAATGACATAGTAAGAGTGCAGGGGGTTTGGGATCTAGAGATTTAAACATGTTTAATGTTGCACTTTTAGCAAAGCAAAGGTGGAGGATGATCAATCATCAACAAGCTCTGTGGGTGAGGGTTTTGAAGGGAAAATATTTTCCGAATGATGATGTGTGGCATGCAAGGAAAGGGGCAACTAGGGGTGAGCGTTCGATCAAATTGAGTGAAAATTTTTTGAGTTAATTGAGTTGACAATTCCTATTTTTTATCCTAACTTGATTTTAATTTTTCTAGAATCGAGTCAAGTGAAAAGAAATTTGTGTCGAGTCGAATTGAATCGAGTGAAATTATTAGAGTTAAATTAAAAAATTAAATATGTCAAAGTAAAATATTGTTACAGTATAATTAATTCCATATTATAGCACATAAATTTTAAACCATATATATTTGAAAACTTTTTCAAAAACAAAATAATAAAAAATACTTTAATTTGTCAAACTTAAATAATTAATTAACTTATTTAAGTCCAAAATTATTATTCTAATTTTTTTAAAATATTTAACTTTCTTTATATTTTTTTAGAATTTTTAAAAATATAAAATTTTGAATTCTAAATTTTTTTAATCTTTTTTATAATTTTTGTTGAGAGAGATCAATTTGCTCATTTTCAAATTTGATAGGGACCAAAATGATATTTACACCAATTTATTATTCGAATCATTCGAGTTACTCGAATTGTAAAATTCAACTCGAATCTCGAATTACTTATTCGAATTGACTCAAATAATTCAATTCGATTAACTAAAAATTCAATTTAATTTTTATTTATTCAAAATTCAAGTAAGTATTCAGCAAAAAAAATTCAATGCTGTTTTTAATTTAGATAAAGAATTATTTCATCAAATTTATTAAAACTCAGAAGTACATAAGACATGGACAAAACTACAAATGACTCTATAACTAAAATCATGGGAGCAATAACAGTAACAAAAAGAAAATCATGGCGAGAGAGATTCCACAGAAAAGGTGTTCAAGCAGCCACCGATGAGCAAACATCTGTCTTCACAAATTCTATCTTCCTCAACGATATTTCTTGAATCTCCTAAGAACTCTGTTGCCTGCGCGTTGAATCATCCCAACAAGCCATTTTGGTTTCCGAATTGTCATCATGATGTAACCAGCTGAAAATCCAAAAACCAATCCACACCCATAACCCATCATTACAAATTTCCAATCCAATCCAAATGCAGAATCAACTTCCTCTTCATCAAAAATTGCTGGTGGTGGTTCACTACGGCCGCAGCTTTTTGAAACGGGAAACCCACACAGTCCTATATTGCCTGCGTAGGAATCGTTGAGAAAGGTGTTGAATTGTTTTCCCTGAGGTATGAGCCCAACGAGCTGGTTCTCTGACAGGTTTAACACTTCAAGAAAATTCAAACCAGTCAACTCCGAAGGAATCTCCCCAACAAGCTCGTTGCAAGAAAGATCTAGCGACTCAAGTGCTACCAAATTCCCCAATGAGGAAGGAATATGACCGGTTAAGTGGTTGTGAGAAAAGTTGAGCACCTGGAGAGAAATAAGGTTTCCAACTGTTTCTGGAATTGTTCCTTCGAATTTGTTGCTTGACATATCGATGGCTGCAAAAATAGTTAGAATTCTCTCTAGCACAATGTCCTCACCTTTCATTGTGAGAACCATGGAATCTGTGTAATATTGAAAACGATCTCCCATATAAGCCATATCAACATCGGCCAAACCCATCATACCTTCAAGACTCTTGAAGAAATTTGTTGGCAGATAACCAGAGAAATTATTATGGGAGAGGTCTAAGATTCGCAGATTTGAGAAATAAGATTGGTTGTCTGGATTGATTACTTGACCATGGAAATTGTTGGAGCGCAAGACAAGCACTTGAAGCGAAGGAAGATTTCCCAACGAATAGGGAAATGTGTCATTTATCTTGTTGTTTCCAAGAATCAACACTTCCAAAAGAAGACAGTTGGCCAAGGATTTAGGTAATGGCCCATCAAAATCATTGTCGTTGAGATTAAGTGTACTTAACATATTGTTTTCATTAACACAAAAATCAGGGATGTTTCCATGAAAATTATTCGCATGCAAATCCAGGTAAGCAATATTTGCCAAGCCTGCACATTTTGGAATTACTCCACTCAAGTTGTTATGAGACAAGTCGAGAGCTGCATCAATTTCTGTGCCGAATTCGCAAATCGAATATGGAACTTCTCCCGTTAATTTGTTGTTTGAGATGGAGAAAACAGATGTGGAAGGCGGTGGTACTAGAAGTGGCCCTTCTAGCAGGTTGGAGTCAAGCCTAAGAACTTTTATATTCCTCCATGGATAATATTCTACAACTGTCAACAAATTGTTAGAAAGATCAAGAATCACTAGGTTGCTTCCCCAAGTTCTTTCTTGTTTGGTAATTTGGCCTTGAATGCTGTTGTTCGAAAGGTATAACTCTCGCAAACTCTCTTGTATTGTCAAGAAATTTGCAAATGAAGTTAGATTACATGATGACAATGACAAGTAACCAAGATTTGGCAAGAAAAGACTAAGGTTGCCACTGTTGCTCAGGGATAGCAGGCTGTTGTGTGACAGATCCAGTCTTTGAAGTTCTTTAAGCTTCACAAACATATTTGCTTCAATGACATGGATTCGATTGTTCGAAAGGTCTAACTCTCTCAAACCTTCTAGATTCCTTACAAAATCTGGAAAATCAATGATGTCACAAGAAGAGAGGTTTAGTGACAAAAGATTAGGCAAGGAGTAATTGGCCTTGCTTTCACTGGTAAATGATAGCAAAGCGTTATTTGAGAGAGTAAGAGACTCAAGTTTTTTGAGCTTTGATAGTTTGTCCAAGTCAAAATTCCCACTCAACTTATTGGAGGAAAGATCAAGATAAATAAGGTTCACAAGTAGGGCAATAGAACCAGGAACTGGACCCTCTATCTCATTGTTCTGCAAATAAGCCTCCTCCAATGGAGTAACCTTGTCAAATTGGTCAATTGGACCAGTAAGCTTGTTATTACTGAGCCTCAACAAAACTAAAGATGGAAGAGAAAACAACCAGGACGGTACCCTGCCACTGAGAAAGTTGCGATCAAGGTCTAGAATACTAAGTTGTGAAAGTTCACTTACTTGAGAAGGAAAGGAACCAGCCAACTTGTTTCCTGAAAAATCTACAAATTGAACTTGTCTAAGGTTAAAAGCTGAAACTGGCAAAACACCACTAAGGTTATTATCGGAAAGATCTAAATACTTTAGTTGGGTGAGGTTGCCAAGAGATGCTGGAATTGGCCCTCCTAAATGATTAACAGGAAGATCCAATATCTCCAGAGATGTAAGGTCACCAATTGAATCAGGCAGTTCCTCCAAATATGACAACGTTACTTGCAGTGACTTGAGGGGAGCACTCCAATTAGTCTTTGGGAACTTGAGTTCAAGAAAATTACTAGAAACACGGAACTTTTGTAAGTAAGGAAAGCGGAAAACATCTTCAGGGAACTTTCCGTGCAGTTCGTAATTATTCTCGAGGACAAGAGTTTGTATGTAAGAAGACATGTTAAGGAAAGAAGTAGGAACAACTTGAGACATATTGACTTCTGAGAGGAGAAGGTGTCTTAGTTGTGTCAAGTTTGCGACCATATTTTCAAAGACATGCCCTTCAAACATCAAACCAGACATGGATAAATCAAGGGATAATAGTTTAGAAAGGCGAGAGATTTCAGGTGGAACTTTACCAATAAAGCTGGACCAGGAGATGTTTAGATGGGTCAAACTAGTCAATTGACCAAACTGGGATGCCATTGGGGAGAATCTGAAATCATTCCCGGCAAGGTTAAGCTGACGGAGATGGCGGAGTAGGAAGAGGGTGTTGTTAGAGGGGAAAGGGCCAAAAAGGCAGCTGAAACTAAGATCAAGGGCAATCACATTCCCTGTTTCAGTATCACACTTAACCCCATCCCACAAGCAACAGTTTGTTCCTTCCTCCCAGGAGATTGTCTTAGCCCTGGATATAGATGGTTGCCTAAAACCGGAACAATCAATGGAAAAGGAGCTGTTGAATTGGATTAAGGCAGCACTTTGGTCATGAGGGCAAAACGGTAATGTTAGAGCAGAAGAATTATAGGTAAAGAAGAGGGAAAAGATCACAAAATACGATGGTATTAACCACCTTTTCATGGTTTCTCTTAGAGATGATAATGGGAAGGTTGATAAAGAACAAGAGTGGAGTGGATAGCGTATGTTTATATAAGATTTCAAGCAAACAACGCAATCATGTTCACATTTCAAACCATTGCATTTATATGTTAAATTAAGAAAAAAAACAAATTTTATATGTCAACATAATGCACTATAATACACGTTATTCTAAATCATAAAAAATTGAAACTTTTATTAATACAACATTTGGATCATAAAATATTGTTAGTATATGTAAATTGAACACGAAATTATCGATTAAAGAGTTTTACATAGCTATATATAATAAGTAGCAATCAATGCGTTATTAGGTATGCGTAAAGATTGGTGTGGAAATTTTTATTAGATCATGTTATATGGGGCCTAGCATTGTGAAGTTTTATTCTTGGTCTCTGGGGTTTGGCCTTGTAGAAAATATTTTTAGGTCTAAATGTGTGGGGACGGGGGCCTAGAATTAGGGAAAAGAAAATCTTAGTCCGACATGACAAGAAACCTAACATTGTAGAAATTTTGTTAAGGTATTTATTTAAGGGTCAAGCAATGTTGAAATTTTGATTAGGACTTTGCTTTATGGGGACTAGCATGGTGTCAATGATTTTATTTTTAAAATTTTGATACTGAGTAAATTTTTATTTTTATTACATTAGTCTAATTCCTGTTAATTTAGAAAATGAGCAAGATAATTAATCATCAATTATATATTTTTATTGATATTATAATAATTTTAGTTTTTAAAGTTTACACATTATGTTAATTTGGTCTTGATTTAATAATTTAGCAAATATTATTTATATATATTATCAATTCAGTCTTGATTTAATAATTTAGCTCGAATATTTACATATTTTGTCAACATTTATATAACACGTATAAACATCAAGGGCTAAATTTATTATTATACTAATCAAAATAATGTATAATTGACGAAAAACATTAACATCATTATTAATTATTCTTAGTTGCTCATTTTAAAAATTAATAGAGATTCAGTTAATCCAATTTTATTTGAGAGAAATAATTTACTTTTGAAATAAAAAGGTATTTTTTTAAATCTGAAATATATAGCTAAGCTATCAAGAAAAGTAGTTTTTCCAATTTTTCCCCTCCTATTTTGAGCCATATATTGCTAGCAGAATAGGATGGAAAATGGACAAAGTCTCCTGCTCAAACAGTAATATAAAAACTCATAATTTTAATTTTATCAGACACCACCATTTAAGGTTTGTTTACTTCAATTTTCGAGAAAGGAAAAAAAAAAGTGCTCGCATCTTGGGTTGGGTCTATAGTTAAAAATTAAGCTATATCGTTTCATTTTTCTTTTCAATGTTTGAGGTTTTTCTGGATTTATTTATTTATTTTTCTTCATTTGAACTCATATGTTGAAAATATAACAAGAACAGTATTCAAAAGTTCAATTTACGGCATCCCATAATGTAACATTTTTTATAATTAAAAATTGACGTTTGAGATTAAATCTAATATTCACCATCAAGCTTTAAACATGTCTCCATGATTTATACCTGCTATCGCCAAGGTTGAGGCCATTTCATTTCCTTTATCTTTTGCCATCGAAAATACAACACTACCTACCTTCTCAATTTTCCTCTCAATATCTGTAAATGTTGACGGTAGTGACCATGGTCTCATCGACTTGTTTGTACACCAGTTGAACACCAATTGAACACCACTTTAGAACCAATTTCTACATACAGTGAGTTATCTATCTTTCATTCCAAATATATAAATACTTCCAATGCTAAAAGCACTGCTCTTGCCTTTGCAGAATCAGCATCATTTGCTACAATAGGACCTGAAAATAAAGCTCTTGCAACACCCTCCATATCTCTCAAAACACCTACACGACTTGCACTATTCTCATTTGCTATTCTACATACATTGAACTTTAAACATCCTTGCTGAGGAGGGTGTCATATCGATGAGGATGATTAGGATTTAATTGTGCTTATTTTGCACCTGTTTAAATAAATCCACCAAAAGCTCTCCTGCATCAATAAATCATCATAGACAAACCTTATCCACAGCAATGCCCTCATCTTTGATTGAAAACTCGAATTTTACATGATCATTATCTTTCTTTCAAAGACAAATCCATTTCTTACTAACAAATCACATAATTAACAACAAAATTATTATTTTTATATAATATTAAGAGTGGAGATATATGAAATGCATTATTCCAAATTTGTGGATGGCTATAATATTGCAATCCAATGACATTATTACATCAACACATTAACACATTAAGTAGTTTGGTCTATTAATCAATTATGGATCAAAGAACGAATACACGAATTAATTTTCTAACATTCCATATAGATGCACACAAGGAACTCTCATAATTATTCTTCTCCCATAACACTACAAAATCTAGAAACTTTGGGTACGATTAAAACGTTTCTAAAAGTTTGAAAAATGTGTTCAATAATTTTAGAGATGACTTAAATCGTCCTCAATATGCGTTTTTTAAAACCATGTCTCTAAAAAATTTTAGGGACGATTATTGAAAATCATCTCATAATTAAGGATGAATTTCATCCCAAAAATTTTAAGGACGAGTATTATCCTCAAACTTATCAAAACAGGATTAAAGTTCAATGTATGTGGGATAGCAAATGAGGATAGTGCAAGTTGTCTAGGTGTTTTAAGGACGAGTATTATCCTCAAACTCATCAAAACAGGATTAAAGTTCAATGTATGTGGGATAGCAAATGAGGATAGTGCAAGTTGTCTAGGTGTTTTGAGAGATATGGAGGGTGTTGCAAGAGCTCTGTTTCTAGGTCCTATTGCAGCAAATAATGTTGATTCGGCAGAGGCAGGAGTAGTGCTTTTAGCCTTGGAAGTATTTATATATTTGGAATGGAAGATAAATGACTCACTATTTGTAGATTTAAAGTGGTGTTCAACTGGTGTGCAAACAAGTCAATGATGTTGATAAGTTAAATTAAAAAGGGGTTGAAAAGTCAAAAATGGTGGGAGGTGCAATTGGCACCGAAAGAAAAAAAATAGTTGGCAAGTTGTTTAAAGTTGAAAGGGATAATTGCAATTTTGGTCCCTAATTTTTTAGGCCATTTGCAAGTTAGTCCCTGAACTTCAACTATAAATAGGCCTAACCATTTCTCATTTCAATCATCCCAACCAATCTTTCTCTCTTAGTTTTCTCTCTTCTCCCATTTGAGAATTCTTAAGGAATTCTATTTGTTTGTAATATTTTGGAGATAGTAAAGTTATCATCTGGTGTTAGTGCCCGAGGACGTAGGTATAATTTACCGAACCTCGTTAAAACTCTTGTGTTCTTTTTTGTCCTATTTTTCTTTCAATATTTGAGGGTATAATAGTAGTATTTAATTGTGCTATTAAATTACTATAGAAGGGATATTCTGACTAAGGAAAGACTTGGTATTTAAGAGATCATTGTGATCCACCTCTCTTCCCTGGGAATTGAACTTTGTGTGATTTTTTAGTACAATAATTTACACGCTTCCGACCCTATTGGAACAACAAATGAGACCATGGTCAGTACAATCAACATTTGCAGATATTGAGAGGAAAATTGAAAAGGTAGGTAGTGTTGTATTTTCAATGGCAGATAAGAAAGGAAATGAAATGGCCTCAACCTTGGCGATAGTAGGTATAAATCGTAGAGATATGTTTAAAGCTTGATGGTGAACATTAGATTTTATATCAAATGTCGGTTTTCAATTGTAGAAAATGTTACATGGGACGCTGTAAATTTGAACTTTTGAATGTTACAGATCAATTCAAATGAAACAAAAAAAAAAAACCCAATGAAGTTGGACTTGCAATATACGAGTCTCTAATTACATCATGTATGTTTATCGTATATAAGTTTTGTTCGGTTCTTTTCGATTCATTACATATTTGTAATATGGATTTTGCTTTGACAATTTCAATGAAGATATTGATTTTACATTTCATAATTATAATTTCTTTTACTTTTCTAATTTTTTAAGGTGTTTTCAAGTACAATAATAAATATAAATTTCAAATAATACATGTTGAATCAACTATATTTAAAACCAACTCAATATAAAAGCACAACAAACTAAAAATTAAAATATATTTAAACTTATACTAAAATAAATTTTAAAAAAACAAACATAATGAAAATTAAACTAAAATAATTTAAACGAAAACCTACACGTTACGTTTGCCTATAATAAAATTAGAAGTTGGCTATTAAAGTTTCAAGCCTAACTTCAAAAACTTATTTTCATGTGTACTACCTAAACGCAACAAAAACTTCAAATCTACTCTCTATTTAGACCAAAAGAAAAATTCAGAGTGAAGTTAGTCAAGCTAGCAATGAGCCGTTTAGCAACGGACCATTTTGGTTTTCGAATTTTCATCATCATATATCTTATAAAAAAAAAGTTCCAAACGCCAATCCACGTGCATAACTCATCATTATAATTTTTTAATCCAATCCAATATTGTTAACTGAAATTTGATAATTTTTGAAACGGAAAATTCACGTATTTCTATATTATCAACATAAATATCGTTGAAAAATGTATTGAATTGTTTTTCCTAAGGAATGACTTCAACAAGTTAATTCTCAAAAAGACTTAACATTTCGAAAAAATTTAGATCAATCAATTCCAACAAGCTTGCTGCAAGAGAGATCTAGTGATGCAGGTCCTACCAAATTCTCTAGTGAGATAGGTAAGGTGAAGCTAAAAAATTTATAACAGATCGAAATTAAATTAAAAAAATTTGGGAGTACTAAAGTTTAAAGATCTAAAGTGATAATTATATCAAATTAGGGGCCAAAGCCCCTGCCATCCCTTTGTGCCGTCCCTGAAGGGGGAAATATGACCAGTTAAGTGGTTCATGCCATATGGACCTCCAAATAATGCACCTAATGGAGGCTCATGCTCGGAGACGGACACCTGCTAAAGGCATCAGCTAGAGGTAGAAACCCAGTTTACTGACGGGCATGGGAGACTGCTTTGTAATGGATGATTTTTAGAGATAGCAGCTATTCATGATTTGTAAGACACTTTTCTTTTCCTTGATTATAATTTATAATTTTCCTAAGCTGAGGAAAATAAGATAATATTTATCTTCTTTTTACTATTATATGCTAAAGTAGAGTGCATCCATCTGCTGACATGTTTATTGAACTTTACAGTCTCTTGAAGAACAATGATCTTGTTTCATCCGGTACCGCATCGATCCATAAGAACTTCCCAATTACTATTTAATTATAAATTTTGTCATGTAAACAATCATGATGAAAGCATATAATAATGATAGCATTATGTGTAATATATGTTAAAATATATATAGTGCTTCAATAGTTGCAAATGAAATGAAAAGTTATAAGTAATCAAAAATAATTTCACCTAGTTATTAATCAAAAGTTGTCACTATTTATAGTGATGAATTATGTCTCTTAAATTCAAAAATAATATCATTTAATTATTAACAAATAGTCAAGATTATTCTGAGTAGATATCTATTGAATAATTATGTTTATTGCTAAAGATATGATTATCTATTTGGGTAGTTATATCCCTATAAAGAGACATAAGACCTCCTATATATAGGAGTGAATTTTCATTTGTATGACATACCCAAAAATATAGAAACAAAGTATTTTTCTATTTTCCCACCATCTTTTATATTTCTAAATTGTTTAATAAAAAAATTGATATCCTTTTTATGTTTTGCTTAATGCTCAGTGAACTGTTTTCATCAGTATAAAACGTAGACAATCATTAGATTTCATTTATCTTTGAGATTCATTTACTAATAACTCTTTTGTTCATTATAATATAGGTTGTGTGAATAAAACATAAAAAAAATTGCAAAAGCAAGTTAATTGAAAAAGTGGATAACAAAGCAATTTTAAAGCTAATTTCGTTTAGACATCTCTCGCAACATTTTAAATTTCTCTCTACCCTACTTCTAAAGTTGGTTTAACCATTTCTCAAACTTTTCCAGCTATTTTTTTGAACTTCAAATGAAAAGTAACCCCTAAAAATTAACTTTGAATCATTCTAGAAATGAGGTTGAAAGTAGATTAGGAATCAAACTTTAGAGCATGCTTTATATATGTTTTTTCCTACTTATTAGCAACACTTAGGGTTCACCTTTTGTCCAACTTTTCCAGCTACTTTTTTGAACTTCAAATGAAAAGTTACCCTAAAGATGTGGTAATCTTTTCACCTAAACGTCTGCAACTATTTGTATTTGGCTTCAGTAACTTCTGTACTTTAACCTAATGTTCGTAGCTTGAGCCACGTATATTTTCAATGATATGTTTACTTAAGTGAATATTAGTACTACTGTATTTGGCTATCAGTATGTTCTATTTATTTTGTAAATATGCAGGCTGGCATGTACAAGTTGAACTCAGATAAATAGGGGTGGGCGTTCGATCAAATTAAGTAAAAAAATTTCAAATTAATCGAGTTAAAAGATTTTAAGTTAATTGAGTTGACGAGTCCTATTTTATCATCCTAACTCGATCAGAAATTTTTTTAATCGAGTTGAGTTGAATCGAGTTAAATTATTTGAGTTAAATTTAAAAAACATTAAATATCTCAAATTAATATCTTATTATGGTATAACTAGTTCCATATTAGACTACGTAAATTTGAAATCATATATCTTTGAAAACTTTTGCATATATAACAAAAATTAATAAAATAATGAGATACTTTAGTACTATAAACTTGAATAATTAATTAACTTATTTAGGTCCCAAAATTATTATTTTAGAAAAAAATTTAAAATTTAACTTTCTTTATTTATATATTCTTTATATTTTGGAATTTTTATAAATATTTTTGAATTTTTGAAAATTATTTTAATTATTTTGTATTTTTTGTTGGGAGATAGATCAATTTGTTCATTTTCAAAATTGACAAGGATCGGAAGGATATTTATACGAATCTGTTATTCCAATTGTAAAAGTTAACTCAACTTGAACTCAAAACTCGAATTATTTATTCAGTTGACTCAAATAACTCGATTCAATTAACTCGAAATTCAAAAAAGTTTTCGATTTTTTCGTATCGAATTGAGTTTTGCTCATCTTTACATATAGACAATAATTTTGTTGCTTCTTCAGTGATGCATAAGTTATGTTTCTCAGACTCTTTCCTTTTTCTTGAAATATATCAGTCTAAAACATTTGTTTGGTGCATATTCAGACACAAATATGACAATACATATCCCACATATTTGTCTTTAGAGATACTGAGGTTTGGCCATAGGTTTGCAACTGAGATATAGGAATGGACGAATCTATTATTAAAGTGCCTTTTCTTTGTGTAGCTGGGGACTACCATTGCTATGTTCATAATCTATTAATGCTAACTTGTTTTGGCTTGAGCTTTTATTTAGCTGTAAGCAAAGTGCTGTTCTGTTAATTTTATTTGCAATTATGTTTTATTATAAAAGGCTATACTTAAAGATAATTATTGTATGAACCAAGGGAGGTAAATGTCCCAATGGTTTTCATATAAATACTACTTTTCTATTGACTTTCTCTGATCTTAGGGCTGCCTACGTTTATCCTTTTTTTCTCAATATATATTTTGCTTGAGATTAACTCTTGGAGTGCTGTTATATTTCTTGTACTTGGTTTAGTTCCTATATCTACTAGGTGTTATATTTTGGGAAGATCTTTCGATGAAGTACTCTAGCTTTCCATCTGCATTTTCTACTTTGTTCGGTGAACTCCCAAAAGAAACATGGTGTTGTTCAGATCTTTACAACAAGGAAGGCTTCTGGTATACCAATTCTTACCTTCCTGCTGCCATGGCTGCCAGGTTGAACTTCCAAGCAAATGACTCCGATGTATTTTTGACTTCTTCTATGAAAACAGGCACCACATGGCTCAAGGCTATCATCCCAACAATAATGAATCCCATCGGTCGCATGGATGATGATAATAATGACCTTTTGCTGAAATGTCATCCTAATGAGCTAATGTCATCCATAGCTCAAAGTCCCTTTGATGTACCTCATAACTGTTTTTGCTAATTGAAAGTGGCTCACATTACAATACCGTATGAATTTAGATAAGAGACTGACTGCAAACACAATATTAGGCCTTGAGGCTGTCAAGTAGAGTAAGCATCCCACTAGGGTTCTATAACTTGATTCATTTACCCTTCCAAATACACCTTGACTAGTGAGTTTTTCACCAATTGCAACTGGAGTACTAACAGCTTTGCAGTTTTGCATGCAAAATTTGTTTAAAATCTTCAAAGCAAAAGCCTTTTGACTTATAAAGATGCCCTGCCGAGTTTGAGATACCCAAGAAAATAAGACATTTCTCCCAAATCAGACATTTCAAAGACACTTTCCATTTTGCTCTTGAATTCTGCTAGTATATCATGATTCCCACAAGTACTAACAAATCATCCACATATAACAAGACTATCAGTTGTGTTTCATTACCTTTTTTCTTCACATACAATATTGGCTCACTATTGCTTCTTTCAAATCCCAAGCTTGACAAGTAGCTATTAATTTTGTTATACCAAGCCCTTGGTGCTTGTTTTAAGCCATACAATGCCTTTCTTAGCTTGTACACCTTTCTTTTTTCACTCGCCATTTTGAAACCATCAGGCTATTCAACATATATTTCTTCACTGGGGAATCCATTGAGGAAGGCAAATTTTACATCAGGTTGATGTATCTTCCACTGCCTTTAAGCTGCCAATGCAAGCAGAAGTCTAATAGTGTCTAGTATTGCCACTGGTGCAAATGTTTTAAAGTAGTCAACACCATGCTGTTGCTTGAAACCCTTCACAACTAACACTGCCTTGAGCTTGTTCAAACTTCCATCAGCATTTTGTTTGGCTCTAAACACCCATTTCACTATTATGACTTTCTTGTGGACTGGTCTTTCAACTAGTTCCCAAGTCCGATTCTTGTGGATCATGCTTATTTCATTCAACATTGCTTGCCTCCAGCTTTCTTGTGTTTCTGCTTCTTCAAAATCAACTGGCTCAACAGCAGCTATGTCAACCCTCTCATACACTTCACTGATCAGTTTGGTTCCTCTAACAAACTCATGTTTTAAATTCATCTTTTGCTCAATCTGATCACCTTCATTTGGCCTTGTCACCAAGTCTTCAGCAACACTTTCTGGCTCATCCTTGTCTGAGATCCATGTTGGCTTCTCATCAAAAACTACATCTATGCTTACAAAGACTTTGTAAGTTGTAGGATCGAGGATTCTATAACCCTTTTTAACACTACTATAGCCCACAAAGATGCTAAGTTGAGCCTTCTTTTCTAATTTTTCCTTTTTGACAGTAGGAAAATGTGCATAATAGATGCAACTAAAGACTCTCAAATGTGCCATTGATGGTTTGAATCCAAACCAGACTTCAAATAGAGTTTTCTCCAATAGGGTTTTGGTTGGTAGCCTATTTTGAAGATAAACTATAGTATCCACTGCCTCAGCCTAAAAACTTTTTGACAAACATCTTTCAAATATCAGACATCTGGCCATATCTATCAGGGTTCGATTCTTCCTTTCATTAACACTGTTTTTATGAGGTGTGTAGGTGTTGGTGAGCTAGTGTTCAACTCTTGACTCTTCAAAAAACCTTTGCGACTGATTAAAGGTGTATTATATCCACCTTATAATTCTAAGCTTGCAACCTGATTGAGTCTCAATTGCAACTTTGAACTTCCAAAATACTGTGTAATACCCCAAAAATTACTACAGTAAGAAAGTAAGATAATGTTCCTGATATAGTAAAATAAGAAAATAAAGTGATAAAAGGGTGATTTTGAGTTATGTCGACATTGGGAAGTATATTATGACATATTAATTCAAGAAAGGATTAAATTGCAAAAGTGAGAAAAGTTTTGTTGCTCAAGAGTAAATACTCAAAATTTAGGGGGTTAAAGTGTAAATACAAAAAAGTTAAAGGACCAATAGTGTAAATATTTTAAGGGTGGAATAATCTAGAAACTAAGGAAAATGGATGAATTAGGACCAAATTGAAAAGGTGAAGAATTTTGAGGGAGTAAATTGTAATTTTAGCAAATTAAGTGATGACTCAAGGATGGAATTTCAAAAGATTATAAAGGACAAAATGGTAAATTACAGAGAGAGAATTCTAGAAGGTAATGATGATGTTGGTGATATTTTTAATTAATTAATTTAGATAAATATTTTTAATTAATATTTTATTAAGATTTTTCGTATTATTTTATTATTAAATGATTAATATAAAAGGGAGGAAAGATGAAAAAAATCATCATCTTTTCCATGCAACCAACGTGAGAAGAGAGGAAAACGTATTTTAAATATATTTTAAAAATAAAAAATAAATATTTATTATATATTCGGGGGCCGGGCCTGAGCCAAAAAAGTGGTGCTCGAGGCCCGGCCCATTTTCTAAACGGGCCTCATTTTTTGCCCAGACCCATATTTCAGGCCTATATTTTTACCCGAACCCTCCCATATTTCGGGCGAGCCGTCGGGCCGGGCCGGGCCGCTCGGCCTATGAGCACCTCTAGTTTCATTGTATAAGGTTCTATATTCTTGTTATGTTAGTAAAGGGAAATAAGAGAAAGTGATGGAAAATATTGAAGAGAAAGGAAAGGAAGGTGTTATAAATTTAGTTATCAACATTTTACACTAAAATAGTTTTGAGACAACAGCAATAGTTTGACTTTGAAAATTTACCAAAAATAGTAGAAATTAAATTAGAGGATGAAAAAATATGTAATTAAATATTATTGAGTCTACTTTCTCATAGAAGAAACGGTGTAAGTAATGGAATTGTAAATCATGAGATATAATAAATTTTGTGAGACAAGGTCAGAATGAATTTGGGTTCCCCTGTTCTGAATTTGGAAAATCATTAAAAATTGTATAAAAATAATTGTGGGTTATAATTTATATGTTTAAAATTATTAATGAGTCTATTTTCAATAGAAACAAACAAGATCATCCTAGTCCCGTACGAGGAGATAATTAATTTTTAGTGAAGAATGGTCGAAATTGTTAGATAGTAGAACATGGATGACTTTAAAGAATAAACTGTACTTATTGGCTAAACCATAAAATTTGAAAATTTTGATGGCAAGAAGACATGTGAGTCTAGTTTCATAAGAATTTAGCGGATCTTAATTCAGAGTTGCGTAGCTCAAGATATAAATAATTTAGTGACTATGACTCAAGTGGACAGCTTTGAATGAATATATAAATAAATGGTGAAATTATAGATAATGTTACATATAAGCATGTTATATACATTAATTATGTGGAATGGAGAGGAGGAGGAAAATATATGCTTATCCAACTAGCATGAGTTTTCATTAAAAATGGCTAATTTGCATGTTTTAGGTTCAATGACTAAATTGAATAAAAGTAAAATTTTAAGGGTAATTTTGTAAAAATGTCAAAAAGTGACCACATTGCATGAAATGAATTTTTTATTGTTTAAATTAATAAATTGAATGAAATATTAATTTAGATCAAGATTGGGTGGAAATTCGAGGAAAATAAAAAATTACCAAAATGTCCCTGAATTTTGGTATTTCTGTAATTTAGTTTGGTAAGTTCGTGTAACTTGAATTATATTCTTAAATGCTTGAAATGTATGTTATTGATGTGAATATTGAATGTTCATTGTATGAAAATTGATGAAACATTGATATATTTGATAAAAAGGGGAAGAAATCCCAGTTGAATGGAAGGAAAATTCGATGAATCTCCGAAAAAGAATTGACGGTAAAAGGGATCTAGCCCGGACGAGTGATCCTATCCTGATATAGTCCTCCCGAAGAATATGTGGAAAATGGATTTAGCTCGGACGTATAATTCGAATTAGGGTCTGAATTTAGCCTGGACTGGTAATTTAGATCCAAGCTCATTAGAGTAATTGTCATTGTAGGGGATTTAGCCTGAACTGGTAATCCCGACAATACTCTATGAGTTTATATTATAGGGGATTTAGCCTGGACTGGTAATCCCGCTGTAAGGATGAGGTTCGCGGGAGTGTGCTTTCTGAAATGGAAATGTGGGCACATGAATATGAATTGACGGACCCGAATTTGTACATTAAAGTGTACCTCTGAAAATCCATCGAAATTCCTAGAAATTCAACGGGATAAATATGGAAAAATAATAAGGGAATGGAAATCATGGTATTGATGAGCTCATCAATCATGGTATATATTATTGATACATGAAAATTATTGGACTAACTTGAATGTTAAGTTTGTGCATGTTAGGGGAATAATGCATTGAATGGATGTATGAATGTTTATCACACTATCCAATAATTCTATCGGTAATTTTGGATGTTTTGATTCTGGTTATAATGGCATGTATAAGTTAAATTGACCAACGTTAGCTCATTAATGTTTTGATTTTAATTGGTTTTAAATATGAATGCTTGATGAAATGAAATGTCTGTAAATTAATTTGTAAACTCCGATAATGCTCTATAACCCTATTCTGGCAATAGATACGGGTTAGGGATGTTACATACTGAGGCAACTTCTGACTTGAGCTTGAGAAAATAAACCCAGTAGAATCTAGAATGGTCATCGATGAAAAGAATGAAGTACCTGTTGCCATTCAAAGAGTATGTGGACCTATGTTGTGTTCAAAGGTAAGGAATGCTTGATTAGTGATCCAAGTGTATCTAAGCTTATGATAGTAGCCATGACATGATATAAGCTTTATGGTCAACTGGAATAAGGAGATTGTTAGTGCCTATACAACTGCCTTAGATAAGTCCAAGTTGTGGCATATAAGGATGAGCCTATACAACTGCCTTAGATAAGTCCAAGTAGTGATCTATAGTTGACATGACCCATCCTTATATGCCACAACTTGGACTTATCTAAGGCAGTTGTATAGGCACTAACAATCTCCTTATTCCAGTTGACCATAAAGCTTATATCATGTCATGGCTACTATCATAAGCTTAGATACACTTGGATCACTAATCAAGCATTCCTTACCTTTGAACACAACATAATACCTTTTTTTTTCAAGAAATTGTGCAATACTTAGCATCTTTCTATCAATTTCAAGTATTAAAAGGACATTTAAAACAAGTTTGGTACCTGAAGGAGTGTCAATCAACACATCTCCCTTTCATTCTACTTTGATGTACTATCCATTGCCAACCTTTACGTTTGAGTTGAATTTTCTGTCTATCCACTTGAAATAGTAGCATCAGGAGTCATGTGGTTGGTACAACCACTGTCAATCAACCATCCTTTTGTGTTTTTTTTATTGCTGAACAAGAAACAACAAGCACTTGCTCCTCCTGAGCATGGCTTTCCTCAGCTACTTGAGCTGGAGTGTTAGACTACTTTGATTACTGTTGTTTTTGTTGGCCCCTATTCTTGTAGACATTTTCAACATGGCTTAACTGCTTACAAACCTTGCATTACACATTAGGCTTGTACCAACAGTAAGCTTTTAGACGACTAGTCCTTTTTACAATGAGAGCATAGTGGATATTTTCTCCTTCCTCCATCTCTTTTAGACTTGTCTAACTAGCTCTTCTTCCCTTTGTAATTGAGGGAGCTTGAGGTTGGTCTGCTATTGGCTTGAAACGCACCTTCATAATGCTCCTACTGTTTGCTAGCTCTTATTGTTCCTAAGCATAAAAAGCATTGATTAGCTCAGTTAAAGAGATTGTTGAAAAATCTCTTAAGTCTTCTAGGGAAGAGATCTTGGCTTCATATCTTTCAAGTAAGGTTGCTGTAACCTTTTCCACTATTCTACTTTCACTGAATTGGTCCCCAAGCAGTCTTGTATTGTTCACAATAGCCATAATCCTGTATTAATATTGTTTAACTATCTTTGTCTCCTTTATCTTCAAGTTTTCAAAGTCCCGCCTTAAGTTGATGAGTTGTTACTGTCTTTTTTTTAGAGCCTTGAAACTCTTATTTAAGCTTGTCTCAAACCTTTTTTGGAGTATCACAGGCCATAATCCTTGTGAAAATCAAGTTTGACACACTATTTTTGAGGCAGGACATTGCCTTGTACCTCTTGGCTTTATCATCAGAGTGTTGCCTGATTTGAGCTACTGTGAGGTTAGCTCTCAAGGGTGGTGGTTCAGTATCAGCATTGACAACCTCCCATACGTCAAATGCTTACAGCTAGGTCTTCATTTTTACTACCCAAATATGGTAGCTTTCACCATTAAACACTGGTTGTAACAGCCCGATTTTGGGCCTAGTCGGAACAGTGGTTTCAAGACCACAAATCCGATAAGGGAAAAATATTATTATTATATTTTTATGGTCTACAATTTCATGGAAAATTTTCGTAAAAATTTCGTTCGAAAATTTCGACGTTTGGGCACTCAATTTAGTCAAAAGGACTAAATTGTAAAAAGTGAAAAAGTTGAGTTCTACATCTTAGAGGTGTCTAATTGTTATAAAATTTTAAATGGGAGGTCTTTATGTGGTAATTAGACCATTAGTTAGTTGATAGACAAAAATGGGCATAGAATTAGTGAAATAGATTTTTTTTAAGTAAGGGCATTTTAGTCATTTGGTAATTAAATAAAATTAAATAGGAAAAAGATGTCAAAATATGCTCATCTTCTTCATGGTGAACGAAATCAGCAAGGGGGGAAGCCATATTTAGGGTTTTTAAGCTTCCAAGCTCCATAGTAAGTGATTCCAAGCCCCGTTTTTAATGTTCTTTATGTTCTTTACCATTAATTCGTGTTAGGGTTTATATTTGGAAAGATACCCATAGGTGAAATGTGTTTATTTTTCTGTTTAATGGTAGAATATGAAGCTAGAAATTATGTTAAACAATTTTTGCTAAGCAGTTTTAAGTAAAACCGGGCAAATCGATATAATCGGTAAAAATATTTATTGTTCATAAGTGTATGTTAGAGTGATGTATGAAATTTGATGTTGCCATAGAAGGGAAAAGTGTTCAGCATGTTGTAAAACATAAGAATAAGGTGTGAAATTTAATTTTCGAGCTTAGGGATGAAAATGGAAATATGCAAAAGTTTAGGGACAAAATCGTAATTTTTGCAAAATTTGAGTTGAGGATTGTTTTATTAAATGTGAATAAGCTAAATTTGCTATTATAGATCAAGAAAGACGTGAAGACCACCTTAAACGGGGAAAAGAAAAGGTCGATGAGTAAATCGCAAAATCACAATATTTTGTTCCGAGGTAAGTATGCATGTGATTTAATGTATTATTTTAATGTTATTTTATATATATTGCTGGGATTTGATTGAAAATGGAATGAATACTCGATATAGACTCTAAAATGTGGTTAAATTGGAAGGTAGTAAAGCGTTGAAAAACAAAGTTTCCAGTTGAACACTCGGAATAAGTCAGGATACATTGAACATAAAAGGGGGTTGCTAAGTGCTGATTCCCCCAAGGGGTTGCTAAGTGCTGATTCCCCAAATTATCGGTGGTTGCTAAGTGTTGATTCCACCATATTTTTGAATGTGCAAAAGGGGGGTTGCTAAGTGTTGATTCCCCAAATCATCGGTGGTTGCTAAGTGCTGATTCCACCGTAACGGATTGTATAAGGGGTTGCTAAGTGCTGATTCCCCGAATCATTGGTGGTTGCTAAGTGCTGATTCCACCATATTTTTTAATGTGCAAAAGGGGGGTTGCTAAGTGCTGATTCCCCCAAGGGGTTGCTAAGTGCTGAATCCACCAAATAACGGTTAATATTCTGAGTGTTCAGCAGGAAAATTGGAAGGGTGATTGAACATGTAAATTAAATATGATTGTGTTGGGAATATTGGGTTTGATATTTAATCAACCCATGTGTAAGATGAATGGAAGTATCAAAACTACAAAAGAGCAAGTTGGTTACAAACAGTTTAAAACAACAGCAGTTGGGTAACTTGGAAAATTCACCATAAATGGTGGAATTTGAATTAGAGGTTGGGTAATATATGAAATTGAAGCTGAATGAGTCCATTTTCATATGAAAGAATCATAGCAAGCAAAAGAGTTATATATTTTGAGATATTTAAATTTTAGTGAGACAGGGCTGAATTGATTTCGAGATCCCCTGTTCCAAATTTGGAAAATCACCAAAAATTGTAAAAAAATAATTGTGGGTTTAAATTTATATGATTAAATTCCTCATTAAGTCTATTTTCTGTACAAATAAACAAGAACCTTATATTAATTTTTTACAGAGAGTTAAATTGATTTTAGTAAAGGGTGGTCAGAACTATCGAGCAGTGAAATAGGGGAAGATTTGAAGAATAAACTGTACTAATTGGAAAAACAAAAAATTCTGAAAATTTTATGGTAGAAAGGGATATGAGTCTAATTTCGGATAAAATTTACGGAACTCAATTTGAAGCTCTGTAGCTCCAGATAAAAATAAATTAGCAACTGTGACGCAGAAAAATAGCTTGCTGGAAATTGAGCAAACAATGAAATTTATGAATGATTAAAATTATATCACTTTGTAATATTATGAGAAATTGATTAATTTGTCATGTGGTTACTTACTAAGCTATGCTTACTCTTCTTTATTTTTCTCTTGATTATAGTGATAACAATCTGCCGGAAGTTGGACGAAGTCAGAATATCATCTACACTATCGTCATCTCTCGGGGTATTTTGTAATCAATACTTTTGAAACATGGCATGTATAGATGACTTAATGTAATATGATATAAATATGTTTGTAAAATATTGTTCGGTTAAAAATGTTGGTGTTTATTATTGAATAAATTGTGTATGCACATATAATATTGTAATTGGTTGAAATATTAAGATCGTTTGAAATTGTTCTTTGAAAATTTGCAGGAGGTTTTATGTAAAAATAAGCAGAAATGCTGCCGAAATTTTAAAAAAAATAGTAATACCTCGTGCTCTATTCCATCAAGGAATACGGGTAAGGGGTGTTACACTGATGGTAGAGCTGGAGAGAAACTGGATGAAGACATGTTGTTTTGAGAATAGAAAATAGAAAAGGCCCTCTAAGAAGTTGGCTTTCGATACCAATTGTTGGTGTTAAGAAACAAAATCGAAAACAAAGCTGAGTCTTAAGCAACAAACTTCAATGACTTGCATCAAAAATAACAAAAGATCAAGCTGTGAACTTGAAGAAAAATTGCTTGATAGGATAAAAAAAAAACAAGAGAAAGAAATGTTGAAAAGGTTCATCATATTGATAGCTGAAATTTTACAACCATTTAAACAAGTAAACATCTTGACTGAAAGCAAATCTGTCATTACATTGTCTTCAAAATTATAAAACTTATAAAACTTAACTTGCACACTTGGTTAAGCTGATTTATAAAGTCTATCAGCACCTAATCAAAACAAATACATTTTTAGCTTAGTTCAAATGTAACTAAGAAACAAAGATACAAAATACAAACACTAACAGCATGTTGTCCTATTGCAACATGCATGCAATGACAAAACCATACTGCGTGCAAGCCATTTCTTAACAACAACTGATAAGCTATAAAAGTAACATGTTTTAATTCCATTTTTGATGCATTTTTGGATGATTTATTACGTAAATGAGTGAATTTGATGCTCCTAATACTTTAAATTCATGTTTCTATATTAGGTGAGCATAGGGGAGCAAAAGGAGTGAAAAACGGGCCAAAATTAGACAAAAAATCTGTTTTCAAGATCCACACAGGCTGGGCACATGCCTGTTTGAGCTACAAGGCTGGCTACACGCCTATGTGCCAGCTCGTGTCGGTATCGCACCATGTTTCTCTTTTACGCGGAAAAAGCTAAGTTTTTGGGATTCTAAGCATTCTAAAATTTATAAATACATAATAGAAGAGGACCTAAGGGGACACAGAGAGAAGAACGAAGAAAAGACTTAAAGAACGCCACCAGATTCATTTCAGAAGTGGATCTCCTTCAAGATTGAATATCTCCATTCAATTTCTTTAGAAGTTTTATTGAGTTTCTTTATGTCTTGTTGTTGTCCTAACTTTGAGATGATGTTATTTCAGATTATGAACTAAATTCCCTAAATACCTAGGGAAGATGAAACCTATATGAATCTTATTATTTGATTTCTGAATTACATGATAAATAATTGATTCTTGTTTTCAATTATGTATGCTTATTTCGTGTTTTAATGTTTTCAGAATATTAATTTATGCTTAATGTGTTTATTTCAGTGGAGCAAAAATCCCTGTTTAAGAGTAGATCTAGCATAATTGAATGGAGTTGCATGCAATCCTAGAAATAAGACAACATAAATCTACCGGATTAGAGTCAAATCTAATAGGGGAATCCATAGATTGAGTTAATGCGACAATAGCGGTTTAATTAGAAAGAAATTTCAATTAATCAACCTAGAGTCAATTATTCTTACTCTCGAAAGAGATATTAATATAACTTAGGGATTCCTACTGATCAAGGCGCAAGTGAATAAATCATTTAATTCAGATTCAGAATAATAAGTGAAGTCTAGGTGGATTCTTTCCTGCGTATTGCCTATCACATTGGTTTATTTGATTATTTTTCCTAATTCATTCTCTGTTGCGTTCTTAGTAATTAGTTTAGTTAATTTTAAATTAAAAATAATTCCTTCAAATTATCGGCTATATAATAGAAAAATAGTAAGTACTAGTACTTTTAGTCCTTGTGGATACGATATTCCCGACTCACCATAGCTATATTATTATTCGATAGGTGCGCTTGCCTTTGTCGTAATTTTAGTTAATTTAGTGATCATCAACAACACATGGACAGAAACCTAAAAAAAACAAGACAATACAAAAATGAGACAAACTCTTAAATCTAAAATTATGGAGCAAGCGAGAGATATTCTATAGAAAAGGTGTTCAACCAGCTAGCCATCGATGAGAAAACATCTGTCATCACAAATTCCATCTTCCTCAACGATTTTTCTTGAATCTCCTAAGAACTCTGTTGCCTGCTTGTTGAATCATCCAAACAAGCCATTTTGGTTTCCGAATTGTCATCATGATGTATCCTGCTGAAAATCCAAAAACCAATCCACATCCATAACCCATCATTACAAATTTCCAATCCAGTCCAAATGCAGAATCAAATTCCTCTTCTTCAAAAATTGCTGATGGTGGATCACTATGGCCACAGCTTTTTGACACGGGAAACCCACACAACTCTGTATTGCCAACGTAGGAATCGTTGAGGAAGGTGTTGAATTGTTTTCCCTGAGGTATGAGGCCAACGAGCTGGTTCTCTGACAGGTTTAACACTTCAAGAAAATTCAGATCAGTCAGCTCTGAAGGAATCTCCCCAACAAGCTTGTTGCAAGAGAGATCTAGTGACTCCAGTTGTGCCAGATTTCCTAATGAGGAAGGAATATGACCAGTTAAGTGATTATGAGACAAGTTGAGCACTTTGAGAGAAATAAGGTTTCCAACTGTCTCTGGAATTGTTCCTTCGAATCTGTTGCTTGACATATCGATGGCTGCAAAAATAGTTAGAACTCTCTCGAGCATGAATTCCACACCTTTAATTGTTAAAGCCAAGGAATAAATGTAATAGCTTCTGTCAGCTCCTATATATTCCATTGGAACACTGGCCAAATTCGTCATACCTTTGAAATTTCTAAAGTATGTTGTTGGCAGAAAACCAGAAAACCTATTATACGAGAGGTCTAAAATTTGCAGAGTCGAGAAATGCGACTCGTTTGCAGAATGGGCTATTTGCCCATGAAAATAGTTGGAGCGCAACACAAGAACTTTTAGCCGAGGAAGGTCTCCCAACCAGTGTGGAAATGTGTCATTTATCTTGTTGTTTGCAAGATTTAACACTTCTAAACCAAGACAATTGGCCAAGGATTTAGGTAATGACCCATCAAAATCGTTGTTGTTGAGGTTAAGTATTTGTAACCCGTAATTTCTCTCAACCCAAAAATCAGGGATGTTTCCGTAAAACTTATTCATCTGCAAATCCAAAATTGAATGATATCTCAAGCCCAGGCATTTTGAGATTGCTCCACTCAAGTTGTTATAGGACAAGTCGAGATAAAGAATGAGATACGAACTCTCTGGATTACATATCGAAGATGGAATTTCTCCATTTAATCTGTTGTTTGAGATTAAGAAAGCCATCGTGGAAGGTGGAGGTGCTAGAAGTGGCCCTTCTATCAGGTTGGAGCCAAGATCAAGAAGTTCAATACTCTTCCATGGATAATATTCTAGAGCTGTCAACAAATTGTTAGAGAGATCAAGATTCACTAGGTTGCTTCCCCAATTGTTTTCTTGCTCTGTAATTCGGCCTTGAATATTGTTGTTTGAAAGGTCTAAAAACATCAAACTCTCTTGCGTTGTCAAGAAATTTGATAATTCAGTTATATTACAAGAAGACAAGCACAAGTCACTAAGCCAGGGCAAAACAAGATCAACCTCGCTATTGTTGCCCACAGACAGCGGAATGTTGTGCGAAAGATCCAAGACTTGAAGGCCTTTAAACTTTAGAAACATATCTGCCTCGATAACATGAATTCTATTGTAAGAAAGGTTTAGAAAGTTCAAACCTTCTAAATTTCTTACAAAATTTGGAAATTCGCTGATGTTGCAAGAAGAGAGTTGTAAACTCACAAGACGAGGCAAAGAGTAATTGGAATTGCTTGCACTGGTAAATGATGACAAAGCATTATCTGAGAGAGAGAGCACCTCAAGTTTGCTGAGCTCTGATAGTTTGGTCAATTCAAAATTGCCATTCAACTTGTTACTATTGAGCATTAACTCAACTAAAGATGGAAGAGTGAAGAACCAGGATGGTACCCTGCCACTGAGAAAGTTGTGATGAAGGCGTAGAATACTAAGTTGTGAAAGCCCACTCACTTTTGAGGGAAAGGAACCCACCAACTTGTTTTTAGAAAGATCTAGAAACTGAAGTTGAGTGAAGTTGAAAACTGAACATGGAATAGGACCATCGAAGTTATTATGGGAAAGATCTAGATGTTCAAGTTGTGTGAGGTTTCCGAGAGATGCTGGAATTGGACCTTTCAAATTACCACCGCCGAGATCCAATATCTCCAGAGATCTAAGATTGCCAACTGAATCAGGTAGTTCCTGCAAATATGGAGATGAGACTTGCAATGACTTGAGGGGGCCACTCCAATTTGTCTTTGGGAACTTGAGTTCTAGCTGGTTATCGATCTCAAAAAGTTCGAACTTCTGCAGGTATGGAAAGTGGAAAACATCTTCGGGGAACTTTCCTTGAAGTCCATTATTCTCAAGGATAAGAGTTGTTATGTAAGAAGACATGTTAATGAAAGAGGTAGGTGCAACTGAAGACATATCGATATTTGAGAGATGAAGGTGTCTTAGTTGCGTCAGGTTTTTCACGACATTTTCAAAGACATGCCCTTCAAAGATCAAACCATGATTATCGGATAGGTCGAGGGACAACAGTTTAGAAAGGTATGAGATTGCAAGGGGGATTTTACCTTCAAATCCTGATTCAGAGATGTTTAGATGGGTCAAACTAGTCAACTTACCAAACTGGGATGCAATCGGGGACATGTTGAAATGATTCCCAGCAAGGTTTAGCTGACGGAGATGGCGGAGAAGGAAGAGGGTGCTGTTAGAGTGGAGAGGACCAATAAGGCAGCTGAAGCTAAGATCAAGGGTAATCACATTCCCTGCTTCGTTATCACACTTAACCCCATCCCACAAACAACAGTTTGTTCCTTTCTTCCAAGAGATTGTTTTAGCACTTTGGCATAAGGCATCAACTGAAAAAGAGTTGTTGAATTGGGTTAAAGCAGCACTTTGATCATGAGGGCACGACGGTAGTGGTAGAGCCGAAGAACAAGAGGTAAAGAAGAGGGAAAATAACAGAAAATACAAGGGTATTAACCACCCTTTCATGTTTCTCTCAGAGATGTCAGGCAAAAGGAGAATGTAAAATGAGAAGGTTGAGTGAGAATAAGAGTGGAGTGGGAGCATGTATTCTGAACTCGACGGCTGTAGTTTTTTTTATCAAAACTATTATCAAGCCTTCTTTGGAGTGGTTGTGGAAGTTTTTCTTTCAAATCTTTGATATAAGGAATCTGATGTGTAAGAGGGATTCTTCTTTAGATTAAGAATGATGATTATCTTCATCAATTCTAGTTATTGGTAGGGGTAAACGACAAAAAACTGTTATTAAATTATTGCCTTCTTTTTATTTTAGTCATTAAATTATTAATTTTTTTACTTTAGTCACTAAACTTTTAGAAATCAAATATTATCTATGCTCAAATTTGTTTTTAAACTTTTTTTATTAGTTTAATAACAAAATTTAGTGCTCCAATATTTTTGAATATAAAATATTCAATAAATTTAGTCCTCAATGTTTACAAAATTTATAATTTTAGTTTAAATTCTAGACAATTCACGTAACTTTATTTATAACTAAACAAGTCATTTTGAGCTGAAGATGGCAACTTGAGGTCATTTTTTCTTTATCTATTTCGAGTATTGAAATTTGTTGTTTAGTGATTTTTTTATTATTATAAGTTGGTTGGTCGACTGTTATAGCCTTGGCCAAAGATTTGTAATCCACTTTGATTTATCATTTGTAATGTTTTAAATATAATTACTATGGTGTTCTCTTCATTCCTTTGTTCCCTTTGCCATGTGTTGCATTGATAAATAGGGTGTATAAAAATAGTCTATGCCAAAGACTATGTTGGAAATTTCATATCGGAGTAGGATAAAATTATAAAATTTTGAAACTTAAAGTTAAGATTCTTGGGTTAAGAAGCTTAAATTATTAATTTTTGTAAAGGACCAAAAATTAATTTATTGAATTTTTTTAGAATTAAAACTAATTGACAACGTTTGTAAATTTTGAAGGCTTAATTTATTGATTTCTTTTAGAATTTGAATTAAAATGACAAATTTTATAAAC
Source organism: Gossypium hirsutum (assembly GCF_007990345.1). Classification (NCBI taxonomy): domain Eukaryota; kingdom Viridiplantae; phylum Streptophyta; class Magnoliopsida; order Malvales; family Malvaceae; genus Gossypium; species Gossypium hirsutum. The sequence continues at coordinate 5,378,568 of NC_053437.1, read as the reverse complement.
ATTGAGAGCTAAGTTTGTTGAATATTTTATATTTAGGATCAAACTGATATAATTGTAAACATTGGAGGGCTAAAATTGTTATTAGACCAATAAAAAGCCTAAATTAGCTTTTGAGGCACCAGTATATTTAATTTCGAAAAATTTAATGATTAAATAAAAGAAAATCAATAGTTCAATGACCAAAATATAACCAAAATAATAGTTAAGTGACATTTTTATAATTTACCCCTATTAATATTTGTAAGGAAAAAAAAAACCAGAAATCAAGTTGTTCATATTAAGAGAAAATTATGTTTAAAAAAAGAAAAAAGAAAAATCAAAGTGAAGTTAATTTTCATTGATACTGACAATAGCAATGCAATTGCCTTCCAATTTCCATCCCAGCGTGCAAGGCCGAGCACCATTTTCATCCATTCATTGTTTTTATTTATATTTGTAAAAACAAATTTGTCACAAATCAAAGTGGTCCAAATTAATTAAAAGAAAAAAAGGGTTCCCCTTTGATTGAATTGGATTAAGAAAACGATAGAAGAGGCGAATAATCAATGCTTGTGAAAGGGGTTGGAATTTTCATCTCAATCACCATTGACTTCATTTTTAAAACAATTAATTTCAATATTTAATTAAAATCAATCCATAATATATTGGCAAAAAAATCATTGTTGAAGTTTGAAATAATAAATTTTTTTATTTCATTGTATTACAATTTATTTATTTATCTTTAAATAAAAACAGATATCAACAATTAAATGATTTTAATCTAATAAAACTAAATAAAAACAAAAAATAATTTATTTAATAGAAAATAGAGATATCAATAATATTTAGGCCTCGTTACGAAATATGACAACATTCCAATTTTCCTAACTCATCAATATTTCAATCCAATAAATTCGGGTTTAGATAAAAATAAATTTATATATATATATATATATATATGATGAGGCTTAAATTAAAATAATTTAAAAGAAAATCCACGAATTAAATTTATATAAGATAAAATTCCAACTTTACCTATTAAAGTTTTAAGCCTCACCATGTGGATTACGTAAAGGTAACAAAAACTTCAATTCTAACAGCTTGTTTGGTTTGGTGTATTGGCTAAGCCAATACACCCCTAATCGGTGGGCCCCACCTAATACCTCTCTAACACGTCGTTTGGTTTGATGTATTGGTAATACGCATCTAATCCATTACCTTCTTAATCGGTGAAAACTACCGATTTCTATTCCCCCCTCTTTGCCCAGATTAGCTACCGATTGAGCATCACCTCCCTGATTTGCCCTCCCCCATCCCCTTGTTTCTCTTCTGTTCCTTCATCCGATTTCCTTCCTTATTTCTTTGCTTTTGTTTTCTGCCGATTTCCTCCCAGTCCATTATGCCTCTTTGCTGCCGATTTGTTCCCTCCGTTTCCTTTCTTTTCTTTTTCGCTCTGCCACTCTTTCGATTGCCTTCTCAACCAGTCGACCTTCTTCTTCTCAACCAGTGAAACCAAAAAAGCCGACGATATCCCCACTGTCACCGTAGCCATCGCTGGTTCTATCGTCGACAACGCTCAGTCTCTCGAGCTCGCCACTCGAGTAATGGAAAATCCCTCTGTTTCTCTTCACTCTTTCTACCCTATGTTACAAATTTTCATTTAATTTCTCCTTTTTCTTTCAGTTGGCGAGTCAAATTGCTCATGCTGCTACTATTTTTCGGATCAATGAGTTTTTTTTAACCTAATTTCTTATTTGTTTAATGGTCTAATTATTGTTTTAGGCCATCTATTATGCTAAAATTTGGGATGTTGCCTCCACTTGACGCTCCACATCATCTGCGTAAGCATGAGTGGGCTCCCTACCGGGAAGGTAAAGTTTGGCTGCTGCCTTTTGTGATTGTTATAGGTTTCTTACTAGGTCTATAATTGTTAAAAGGTGAATTGTAGGAAGGATAGATGCGGACAGATAAATTGGATTATTTTCACTTTTTTGTTGAATTATTTTCACTCTTGAATTATAAACTTCATCTTGTTTCCTTGTTCTTGCTGGTAATTCACAATTAGTTCTTATGTAGCCCTGTATATGGTTGCTGTAGAAAGACAAAGACAGAACAGAGATCAAATGATGGCAGAAAGTTTAAAGGCCATGGAATCAGAAGGTAGTGGTGAGCGAGTTTGAGCATTGACATGTTTAAATGTTCATAGGTTACTTATAACAAACTTGCTAATGAGCTTCCCCAACACTTCCTTATGTTCTTACCTTTTGTGTGGAAGTCTTGTGATGTGTGGGTTGCAAAGATTTTTTTTCACCTATCGTAAATGGTAATAATTTGTTTGTTGTTGAGTTTCGATGGATGAATATCTAAGACTGATGATGAATGTTCCGCTTTGAGAACGAAAAATAAATGATCATCCGCCCCCTTTGTTGGGCTATCGATCTTTTGCATCTTGGTATTGCATAGAATTGTTAGAAACTCTCAAAGAATACAAACTCGTAATGTGGCAATGAAAATAAAAGCCAGTATCTTTTGAGATGATCCTATCTCACTGTCTGTATTCATTTGAGCTCGTTCTTAGCCACAGCCTCAAACCATTAGTAAATGCCAGAACTGTGTCCTGCAGTCCCCCATGGATGAAGTTGTCTTCCTCCTAGGAAAGTTTAATATATTTACTATTTACCATTTTCATATGTTTGGAATGTAAGAAAATACAATGCAAGCTCATGCAAATATAATATTTATGTAATTAACAACCACAAATTAGGAGAATCAATTGTAATAAACTTCATGAAATCCTTTTCTTTGTTTACAATTCGTGCTACTACCTACATGTTAGAATCTGTGAATCTATGAACCTATGAATCTTGTTTCTTTGGTGAGGATGAACCAGAGGGGAATCCAAAGAAAACCGTGAGCTTATAAGGAATATAATTCAAGCACTTCGCATATGATTTCCTCATGCATTCAGTTATGCAAAGCCCAAATATTATTAATATTTCACTTTGTTGTTCTCTTCTCCGTATACCTGCAGTTATTATTAGACAATTACTGTGCTATTGTGTCATTCTCTTATAACAGACATAGTCACATAGATGATCTTTGTAAGTCATCCTTCTGAAATCTAGAGATAGTCAAATGGGAAAGAGTCGTAGGCAGTCTAAGAAGAGGTGTACAAAACCGACTCAGAGTTTCATTAGAAACTACCAATGGTGCATCTGGATTTAACCTTAGCTACTGGTTGCAACTCTATGTCATTGAATGTACTATTGCGGGGTTCATGCGTATCAATCAAATGGTGGTAATCTTCCTCGACTGATGTTATTGTGTTTGTATCTGTCATTATGATTGAGCATGTTTCTGTGTCTATGTTACCGTTGCAATGGGAACTAACCAAAACTTGGATTATGGTAATAAAATTGTTCTTATACTATTTCATGTTTCATGTTTCATTGTCATGTAATTGTTTTTCTGAATTGTTTTTCTGAATTTAGCTGATTGCATTGATTGTTTTAATTCATAGGATCAGTGATGGACATCATTCAGCTTCATTGTTTAGTTTCTAGCATTGGTGCTCATGACATAGGCAGAGTAAGTAGAGATTCCCTTCTGCTGAAAACGAGGAACAAGTAAGCTTTTGATTTCTTCTGCTAAATGCTTGCTTTATATTGTAGTTGAACTAAGATCTTGAGGCAGTACTGCAACTTGTCAACAAATATGTCTTCTGGTTTTTGGTGCTTTAGAGGAAACATGTGCTCTTGGCAATTTAGCCTTCCTGGAGAGGTAAATTACTTTTGATTCATTGTGATTTTTTAGCAACCTTACCTCATGGCCTTCTATTTCCTGATTTATCAATGCATCATATAAATCCAGAATTGGCAGAGATTGCTTTTTCCCTTAACTTGTGGAATGGACACATGAAGTTGGAGGTTATTTTCAATGGCAACTTTGGACAGTATTCATTTTCCTGCTAGATTGGTGAGCTATTTTGTTTGAAGTGAAGAATCGGTTTCATGGAAGGCCAATTGGAGTTGAGAGCAAGGTGAAAGAGATATTGTATGGGCTTGAATTTCTTCTATTGAATGCTTGCTTTATATTTTTAGTTGAAAGTGAGATATTGAGGCAGTACTTCCGTTTAATTCAGAATTGTTGTAAATTCAATCGAGTTCTTGATGATAATTCGATATGGTTATGTTTTTTTTTATTTTTTAGAGTTCAATTCTTACTTATTAAATTTTATTAGTTATAATTATTTTAAATTTTATTAAATCATATATTTTAATTAAAATATATTTAATATTAATTATTTCAAATTATCTTTTATAGTATCATATAATATATTATGATTTGAGTAAATTCATATAAGAATATTAATTATTAAGAATTTTATTAAATTATATATTTTAAGTATAATATATTTAATAATAATTATGTTTAAATATGATTAAATTATTTATTATTCATATTAATAATCTTATCAAAATTTAAATAACAATAACAATAATAATTTACCAAAACAAATTTCTGGTAATTATTAAGAATTTTATTAAATTATATATTTTAATTAAAATATGTTTAATAATAATTATGTTTAAATATGATTAAAATATTTATTATTGATAATAATTAACTTATTAAAATTTAAATAACAATAACAATAATCATTTACCAAAATAAATTTATGCTAAGGGTATTCTAGTCATTTTAGTTTTTTCCACTATGCTATTACACCTCTATTCCATTCAACCAAACACAAGATTACTATTACGCATCTATTCCATTACATTCAACCAAACAGTTGATTTGCTATTACACCTCTAATCCAATACACCTCTAATCCAATACACTTCTAATCCAATACATCTCTAATCCAATACAGCGAACCAAACGCACTCTAAGTGAATTCATTAATAGCCTGACAATAACTAAGTTTGCCTTCCAAGCTTGAGGCCTACCAGTGTTCTCATTCATATTTGTAAAAAATATATATCACAAATTAAAGTGGTCCAAATTAAAAGAAAATTATGGTTCCTTTGATTGAATTGGATTGAGGAAATGATAGATTCCATATCATATGTCACATTCACTCAATATCCATATCATATGGATTAGATTCCATCCACATTTAGACTTTGCAAGAAGGTACCCTGAAGCCAACGGTAGCTTTAGTCACAGCCAATTACAGGACCTTGAAACTTCCATCATATTAGACTTACTTGCATTTAGGATTTTTTTATTATTATCAAAACTCAAAATAAATATTATTTTGATATTTTTAAATATACTGTAAAATTAAAATTTAGATAAATTATTTCTATCTGTTTTTTTATATATATATATATAGAAAATGCTGTTAGAATTGGATCTGGCCAATTGAACAAGTGAAACAGGAAACCGAAGGTCCAATCATTTACATATTATTAAAAATAATCAAAATTGTAACGCCACAAAAATGTCTTCGGACCATTCCATGACCATGTTTTAAGTTATTGGAAAGAAAGTATAAAGAGGCCTGAGAAGATACTTTTCTTGAGATATGAAGACATGAAGAAGGACCCAAAGGAGCAACTGAGGAGGTTGGCTTGTTTCCTTGGAAGGCCTTTTGAGAAGGAAGAAGAGGTAGACAAAGTGTTGTGGAGATGCAGCCTGGAAAGGCTTAAAAACCTGGAAGTGAACCAACATGGAGCTGATCCTTGGTTAGGCTTTGAGTACAAGTTTTATTTCAGGCGTGGCAGTGTTGGGGATTGGAAGAACAACATGAGTAATGAGATGAAAGAAAAGTTGGACCACATTACTGCTATGAAATATGAGGGTTCTGATCTGAGTTTTGGACATTGATTAAGTTCTCAATCTGATATACAGTTGAGTTCCTTTCCACTCAGAAACCTTAATATGTGGGATATTTATCGTAAGTTCCTCTATTTATTTGATTTTCATCCCTAAAATAGATGAATCGACTTTTCTCCTCTCCTCTTTCTTTACGTTGATTGATAATGTGTAACAATAATGTTACGGTGAGGAACACATATATTTGCTAAGTAGAATATAATTAGCTGTAACTTTAATCTAGATGTTAGTTTGATATGATTAAGATATTTTTGGTCATAAGTTATATTTTTATTTTCTTTAGTTTTATCTCACGTGAAAAATATTCCAAATAATTAATATAATTAATATTAGAAATATTTAAGAACATAAAATGATTTTCTGGTAAAAGAATATAATAAAATAATTTGTATAATTTATAAAATTTCTAACCACTCCTTACTAAAATTATTTTATTCTTATTTTAAAAAGTAACGATATAATGATAAATTTAATCCCTAATGTTTGTCCATTTTATCACTTTAACTCTCAACCTTCTAAATTTAGTCAAATTATTTTTTTAAACAAAAAAATTAATGTTTTAATGACACTAATATGATAGTTCATGTGTAAGTGGATAATTTATTTTTAATTTTTACGAACGGTATAAAATTGATCAAATTTTTAATAATTTCACTCTTTCTTTGAATTGGGTCTTCCATGGCAGGATCCATGCTAGGCCTAGCATAACCGATAGCATATCAGTAGCCTTTTATACTTGTAGGTCCTTTTATCCGCCTCTGCTTGCTGCTTCCCTTTTACTTTCCCCCCTCTTTTTATTGTTACTTTGCTGAATGCTGAAGCAGAGTGCATTAATCAACTGACATGTTTATTCAACTTCACAGGCTCTTGAAGAACATTGATCTTGTTTCATATGTCTAACCAGCTACTTTTTTTTTTTTAACTTCAAATGAAAAGTAACCCTAAAGTTTAACTTTGAATCATACTAGAAACGTGCCTGAAATTAGACTAGGGCATTATATATATTGCAGCGAAGTTAGAAATTTTTTTCAGGGATTAAAATTAAATTGTAATTTTTACGATAATAAAAGTATAAATTTTTAAATAATTAAATTAAAATTTTATCATTTTAGGAGGGATAAAATATAATTTTATCTTTACTAATTTAGAATTTTAAAAATTTTAAAAAACTTAAATGAAAAATTTTTTATTTTAAGAGGCTAGAGTCCCTACCAACTCTTGGATTTGCCTATATATATATATATAATAGAATATGTACTCGCTTCACTTCATAAAATCAAATAATACCATTTCTTATGAAAATAATATAATATTTTTATTAACATGTATTAATATAATTTTTTGAATAAATAAATTTAAATTTAAAATAGACAATTATAATAAAGGATGTAAAATATGAGATGTATTAAGACATATCAGAAAAAAATAAAAAAATATTTGATAACACTAAAAGTAAAATATACACAACAAAACTATAATATGTATTAGAATTTATATAACATTATTTTTAATTGAGTCACTTATGTGTGAATAACTTGAATTTGATGTTTTAAAAATAAAACAAATTCTCCTAAATTTTATTGATATTGTTTTTTTTTTAAATCTCCAACATGCTTATGTGATAAGTATACGCATTTTTAAATATGTTTCATGTCAGATTCAAATTGACATTCAACATCTAAATTAATGGCTAAGCTAACATAATGGCATGATTGATACAATAATGATATTTTGAATATTCAAATAAAATATTTTGAAATTTAGAGACCAATTTTGTAACACCCCTAACCCGTATCCTTCCCCAGAATAGGGTTATAGAGCATTACCAGAGTTTACAAATGAAGTTTTAGACATTTCATTTCATCAAGCATTCATATTTATAACCAATCAAAATTAAAACATTTATGAGCTAACATTAACCAAATTAACTTATACAAGTCATTATAACCAGAACCCAATCATCCAAAATTACCGATAGAATCAATGAATAATGTGATATATCTCCAACAAGCTTCCAACCCTATCGAGCTTCCGATAATCATTTCAAAACATCTAATAATTATACATATTACCAATAATAATTCAATTCCAAACACACACATATATAATATTCATTACCAAATAGCATTCAATTCAATTAAAATTATACAAAATATAGTTCATACGAACTTACTAGGCTAAATTGCAGAAATACCAAAATTCAGGGACATTTTAAAAATTTTCTATTTTTCTCGAATTTCCATCCAATCTTGATCTAAATTAATATTTCATTCAATTTAGTAATTTAAATAATAAAACAATTCATTTAATGCAATTTGGTCACTTTTTGACATTTTTACAAATTTACCCTTAAAGTTTCACATTTGTTCAATTTTGTCTCTGAACCTAAAACATGTAAATTGGTCATTCTTAATGAAAACTCATGCTCGTTGAATAATCATATATTTTCCTCCTCCTCCTCTCCATTCCACATCCTTAATGTATATAGCATGCTTATAGGTAACATTATCTATAATTTCACCATTTACTTAAATATTCATTCAAAGCTGTCCACTTGAGTCGTAGTCACTAAATTATTTATATCTTGAGCTACAGAACTTGAAATTAGAATCCGTTAATTTTCTCTAAAACTAGACTCACATATATTCTTACCATAAAATTTTCAGAATTTTTGATTTATCCAATAAGTACAGTTTATTCTTTAAAGTCATCTCTATTCTGCTGTCTGACAGTTCCGACCCTTCTTCACTAAAAATTAATTACATAATTGTACAGAATTCAGATGATGTTTATGTTTATTTACTTTGAAAATAGATTCATTAAGGATTCTAAGCATATAAATTATAACTCATAATTATTTTTCTTCAATTTTTTATGATTTTTCAAAGTCAGAACAGTGGAACCCGAAATCATTCTGACCTTATCTCACAAAACCTATTATATCTCATAACTTAAAATTCAATTTCTTACACCGTTTCTTCTATGAGAAACTAGACTCAATAAGATTTAATTTCATACTTTTTTCATCCTCTAATTCAATTTATACGATTTTTGGTAGATTTTCAAAGTCAGACTACTGCTGCTGTTTCAAAACTATTTTAGTGTAAAATGTTGATAACTAAATTTATAACACTTTCCTTTCCTTTCTCTTCAATATTTTCCATCACTTTCTCTTATTTCCCTTTACTAACATAACAAGAATATAGAACCTTATATAATGAAACTTTACCTTAACATTAATTTCCAACTTTTTCAATAATATCAAACTCAAAAGTATATAAAAATCTTGATGTTCTTACCTTATGCCATTGATTTCAATCTTTAACTTGATTTTCTCCCTCCTCCATCTTCTATTTCTTGAATCTAACTTGATATTCTAGCTCCCCATAGTCTCATTGTTATCTTTCTCTCTTGATGGATATGGAAATTCTTTTGATTTCTAAGTGAAAATGGTAGATTTTTGGTGAAAGGACTAAATTGTAAAGAAAGCAAAGCTTTCTTTCTTCCCCTCTTCTTCTCACGTTCCACATATATATATACTAAATAAATTAATAATAAAAAATAATATCATAAAAAAATCAAATTAAAATATTAATAAACTAATATTTATTTATTAATCTAAAATATCTCCAACATCATCATTATCTTCTAGATTTCTCTCTCTTCTAATTGACCATTTTGCCATTTATTATCTTTTAAAATTTCATGAATCATCACTTAATTTGGTAAAATTGTGATTTAGTCCCTCAAACTTCTTCACCTTTTTCAATTTGGTCCTAATCCATCCATTTTTCTTAGTTTCTAGATTATTCCACCCTTAAGATATTTACATTATTGGTCCTTCAACTTTTTCATATTTACACTTTAACCCCTCAATTTTTGAGTATTTACTCTTGGGTAACAAAACTTTTCTCACTTTTGCAATTTAATCCTTTCTTGGATTAATATGTCATAATATACTTTCCAATGTTGACATAACTCAATTCCCCTTTTTATCACTTTATTTCCTTATTTTACCATATCAGTATTTTCATGCAACATTCCTATCATAATGCAACCTATGTCATAATGTTAAAATAAATTTTTCCTTGTCGGATTTGTAGTCCCGAAACCACTGTTCCATCTAGCCCCAAAATTAGGCTATTACAAATTTAACGTCTAACTAATAATCTAGGACGATTACTTCAATTAACCGAAAGAAAAATCATGATTCCAAGCCACCTTTCCTTAATAGTCCACAAGTGTCACCACCTTCTGATCTATAGTTAACCAAATATCTAAAATAACTTAAATAAATTCTTAAAAGACATTGTTGTGTTTACATGAAATTAGCCTCTCAAATTCTAGTTAGAGAAAATTTTGAGAGACAATTTTTAGATTAAGGTATAAATATGTTTTGACTTTTTGTCCTAGTTATTTTGCAACACTTCAATAGTCTCTACTTTATTTTTAAAGTTGGATTCACCATTTGTCAATCTTTTTTTAGCTATAAAGTAACCTTAAAGATTTAAAGAATCCATCTCGTAGACTTAGACCATTAACATCCTCTAACCACAACAACAAGAAACGGATAGAAAAGTTGCATGGAAAACATATTTTAGCTTCCTTGCCAGGTCAAGCCAGGTGGTTCCATGCATAGACAAAGTGTGCCACCACTCTGCAAGGGGAAAAACAAAGGTAACCTTATATTGCTTGAGAGCAAAACTAAGCAAAGAACACAGCTTGTTTAACCTAGTTGTTGATATTGAGGTGAATAAGAAGGGGGAATAGTCTCCTGGTCAAGAAGTAGAGAAGAAAAAGCAGAAAAAAAAACCTTCCAAATAGAGTCCCTAAACAAGGTATTTAAAATTGTATTTTAAAGAGGTTTTTCAGATCAATTTTCTAAGTCGAATTTTGGATCGAATGTTAAAGTAACTGATCAAGTTCGTTAAGCTGTTAGTTATTAGTTATCAGTTAGTTAACAGTTACATTATTAACTGTTGTTAACAATTCTTGTTATTGTGTATAAATAAAATAGCAACTATTGTATCTCTTAAGATGAATTCAATGATCAATTTTTGATTTATAATCTCTCTTTTATTCTTTGTTTTTTGTGTTAGTTTAATATGGTATCAGAAGTCTATTTCTTCTTGGAGTTCATTCATTAAAGTACATGTGCTTTCATGGCTCTTCCATCTAGCCCGTCTGTTGCTCAGTCTGCTACACTAGTTATGGCTTCCAATCTTGGTGATGGGGTGTTTGACAATCGGTTCTTGTTCACCAAGAAAATTAGCATTTTTCTTGATGACAATAACTACCTTTTGTGGCATCAACAAGTTCTTCTGTCCCTCAAGACTTATAAGCTTCAACATTTTCTTGATTCTCGTACTATTCCTCCTCCTTAATTAGTTCCAGATGAAAATGGCATGCCTCACGAAAATCTTGATTTTGCTCGATTTAAGCAATAAGATAATGCCCTTGCCTCGTGGTTCCTCTCATCAGTAAGTCAAAAAGTTCTTCCATATATTATTGGTATGGATACCAGTGCTCAGATATGAACTGCTCTTGAAAACTTGTATGGCAATAAGACTGAGTCTCGGTTGATGTTTTACAGAAGGGCCTTGCACTCTCAACACAAGGATGATCTCTCAATGAATGAATTTTTTATAAAGATCAACGGTTATTGTGATAATCTTGCCAATTGTGGAGAAGTTATTAGTGAGCATGAACATGTCACTGCAATTTTGAATGGGTTGTTGCCTGAGTATGAGTCTGTTATTACAGTTATAACAACAAGTCAGATACCTTATAGTGTTTAGGGTGTCACCACTATGCTACTTGATGCTGAAGCACAACAGCTAGTTACAATGGTTGAAGCTCCTAGTTCAGCAAATATGCCCATTCATCAACAAGCTGAATCTGTTGTTAACAGTATGCTTACTCCAGCTTATCGTTCCTTCTTCTCTTCTCGAGGTTGTGGGCGTGGTCACTCATTTGGGTCACGCATTCAGTGCCAACTATGTAGGAAAACATGTCACATTGTCAATCGATGTTACTATCGTTTTGATTTCTTCTACAATAGTGCAAGCTACAAACCTCCTCCACTGGAAAATATGTGCACATTTGGTAATGGTCCCCCCATAGCACCATGGATACCATCATCCCTACCCATGATGCATCCTATTGTTCCTAGTTCACAATCAGGTTAGTTCTTTTCACTTGCTTCAGTACCTACCTAGACCAATCCATTCACTGGTAGCTCTCCGCAGTCTGTAAGTGTCACGAGGCTAGATCTTTCGTCTTGCGATCCATGCGGCTTTAGACCATCCGTTCGTTCCAAACTCGCCTAAGTCAACCTAACTACCATAAGTGATGATTCCTTTAGAATTTCTCCAAGGTACCAATTTGTATAGCAAAAGCAATTATGCCAAAAGAAGCCACAAAAGAACAACAGAACCACAGAAAATAATGCACGAAAGGTATTTGAGTAAATGCTCTCAATATGCTCTTATTCACAAATAATAATGAAACAATGGATGAATGAAGTGTGTTACAAGTGAGGGGAGCCTATCTATTTATAGTTGAGCACCTTCAAAATCGACGGTCTAGATTAAGTTAAATTGATGGACGAGATTGGCCTATCCTTTAAATAATGGGATTTACAAGATATACAATATCAAATCAAATATAATCTTTATAAGATATGGTTCCTATCAATCTTCTAATATTAGTTCTCATATTTACCAAGGTAGTCTATGTTGTCATATTTTCATTATTAGGGCACCCAAGCTTCAATTTGACAGGCTTCTCCAATAACTCATTGAATCAGGCCAGTTCTTGTGGGCTAAATGATCCTCATTTAACAATATACCTTCATTAGATGTATTTGGTGTGATGGTCACGGACTTTGAACTACGACCCGTAACATAAGTGCCTCGACCTTAGCAGCTTCTAGCTTAAGTCATTTCCCTCAGGCTTATCTTACAACACCTAAAACGGTTGGTGATAATGCTTGGTATCCTGACTTTGGAGCAACACATCATCTTATGCACTTAGCTGCTTCACTAGGTGAAAGTACCTCCTACAATGGTCCAGGTAATGTGTATGTTGGTAATGGGAATGCCCTCCTTATTATGTCTACTAGTTAGTCTTCTTTGCTTACTTGTTTACGGCCGTTATACATACAATCTTTGCTGTTTATACTTGGCATAACCAAAAATCTCTTATATGTGTCCAAGTTTACCAAGGATAATCAGGTTATGATTGAGTTTCTTCCTACATAGTGTTAGGTTCGTGATTTGAAAACCAGTGAGATACTTCTTTAAGGATCAGTGCATAATAGGTTCTACAGGTTGCACTTAAATGACTCCTCCAAGAATACTCTATCTTCTAGCTCAGCTTAGTGTTTTGCTACTAATACTGTTGTTCTTTTGCAAATAAGGCATGTTAGGCTAGGGCATCCATGTAATGTCACACTTAAAAAGGCACTTCATTATTGTAATATACTAGTTGGTTCAAATAAAAAAAAACCCCTTGCTTGTGTTGCTTGTCACTTAAGGAAAGAACATAAACTGCCATTTCATAAGTCATTGTCTGAGTACACTACACCTCTCCAACTTGTAGCTACTATTGTTTCGGGACCTGCTCTAGTCCCATCTAATGGTTTTCGGTATTATGTTATATTCACAAATGCATGTACTTGGGTTTACTTCCTACAAAAAAAAGTCTAAAGTTCTCACGATTTTTCCTCAATTTCGTAGGCAAGTTGAGAGGATACCTTGCTGCAAACTCAAAGCATTGCAAACAGATGGGGGAGGATAATTTCAAGCATTGAAGCAGTATCTATTACAACAAAGAATCATACACTGCTTTACATGTCCACATACTTTTGAACAAAATGGATTGGTTAAACGCAAACACAAATAGACAATTCAAACCGATATCTCCATGCTTGCTCATGCTACCATGCCCTTAACATATTTTAACTTGTGTGATACCACACTTGAGACAATGAACACCTAAACCATCAGATTAACTTTTTGAAACAAGAAACCCATACAATCCTGTATTGCTAGCGTAGGAAATGTTGAGAAAGGTGATAATGAAATTTATTTTTAAAATTTTAATTTTAATAATTTAAATGTGTGATTTTAAATATTAAATAATTGGATAACAAACTTTTATAATAACTATTCAAAAACTAGTAATGATGTTTATAATAAATTTAATTTTTCTTTGGGTAATATTAAATTTTAATTCATAGATAAATTATTTAATTTAAAATATAATTATTTTAAAAACTATCATAAATTATTTTTAAAAAATATATAATAATTATTGTGAAGTCATTTGCAAATAATATTGAAATTTAATTAATAGATAAATTATTTAATTTAAAATATAATTATTTTAAAAGAAATTATAAATAATTTTTAAAATTTATTTTCAAATCAAAATTTTAAATAAATATAGTACAAATATTTAATTTATCTAAAATTTCTATAAAATTTATATCCCGTTGTATTTTTTTTTTTACTTTTTATTTTTTAAATAGGTTATCCTTTTGATTTTTGTTGATGTATCATTAATTTTTAAGATAAATTAATATTAATTTTTAATACTATTTAAGATAATATAAGTATATATAATTATTGTGAAGTGATTTGAAATTAATATTAAGATAGAATTAATCGATAAATTATTTAATCTAAAAGATAATTCTTTTAAAAACTGCAATAATTTATTTTTAAAAAGTATATGATAATTATTGCGAGTGATTTAAAAATAATAATATTTAATTTATTTAATTTAATTTTTTTTTTGTATTGTTGATGTCAATTTTGAACCTAAATTTACCAATGTTAGCTTCAAGTGTGGTGATGTTTACGATGTTGTAGATGATGTGATTCCTAATCCCTACAAATATAGTGAGTCCATTACCCCCAAAATAATAATATTAAATTATCAAAAAATATTATCTATTAAATAATTTTATAAAAAAATATAAAACACGATTAAAATTATTAAATTAAAGCTTTAAAAATTATGGTGCCTTAAGTCCAAATCTCATTATGATAATATTTTATAAACATATGAAAAAAGACAAAAAAAAAACCTTCATATTAATATTTATTACTTTGTAAAAATAAAGAGATTTTACACATTTTTAAATTGAGTTATTGATAGGTTGAGTCATAACACTAATTTGGAAACTTAAATGATAAAATAATATTTGGTATACTGTTAGTAGAGTTTTTGAATTGCACAAACAAGATCTAAGGGTTGACAAGTGTCTTATAAGAATACAGTAAAATTTTTAAAAAAAAACATATGACAATTCTTTAAAATTAATAATGAAATAAAATTTATATAATGTCAGTGTACCAAATAGTAACTATATAAATATATATAGACTATGATAAAAATTAAAAAGAAAAATAGAATAAATCCTACAAGAGAATGATTTTTTTTCAATCAAAATTTTCTATGAAACTAGTTTATTTCGTCACTAGAACTATTTCGTTGGAAGAAAATCATAGCAAATAGTGTTTGCGACGTAGGAAATATATTGTGCCAAAGATCATAATTTCACAATTTCTTTTAAAATCATATCATTGGAAGAAAAATGGATAATCCATGGATGTCATGATTGCTTTGTAGGATTTATTACTGCTGGTTCACCATGTTGTTCGTTTGGGAGGATTCAACCCCCGCTTATATGGACACTTAGCATTAACACTTTGCAGAGATAGAAGCAAACATGTGTTTTGGGACAAGTACCATTCATCGGACAATGTCAATGAACTCAACACTAAAGAGCTTATAAAAAAATTTGGATTTATGGGTGTCGGTTTTCCTTCTCCAGCTCCAACACCCGACATTGCTCTATTTCCATCTGATGATTAATTTATATATATATGTATATATATACATATATATCATTATGTTAGCTTTAAATGTTTGTCAAAAAATCAGATTGCTTACTTGGTTTAACATCTTTGATAAATTTTTCCACTGTGATAAATATTTGGTTTAAAGCATGATTTTACCTTTAATTCATATAACTTTTTTTCACATTGGTATTTAAAAGTGCTTTTCTAAATAATTTTGAAGTATCGTATTTAAATATCATTGGATTTAATCTATTTTTTTGACAAATTAATTATTTAATTATAACTATAAATATAATATTCAATACCCAATACCATTTTTTGAATTCTATACATGTGGGAGGAAAAGAAGTGGATAACACAATACATATTAATCTTTAAAAATATATTAAAATACAATATTTTTCATTTAATTAAGGTGTTAACAAATTTTAAAGTTAAATCATTAATATTTTAAACGAGTTAAAATTAAAAAATATATTTTTTAAATCCAAAGGTTAAAAACATTTAACCAATGGAGAAAAGCTATATTTATTATTCTTTCTACAATTAAAGCAACAGGAATTATCTCAATCAGTTGTAGCTCAATCAGTAGGTTATATGTGCCACTTGTCGTAATATTATTATTAAGATATTTATATTTTTTTTTCAACTGTGATGTATGGGTTGATTGTATATATTAATTAAAATATAATTTATTTATAATTTAATACGAAGAAATTTAAAAGAATTGATGCTCTGTAAAAAAAAATTGGAAGTAAAAAAATAGAATAAGATATGTTAAAAATAAAGAAACTAAAATACTATTTTTTAAAAATAATTTTATAAGAACATTTATATAAAAATTTAAAAATTTAGTTATCTTAAATTTAAATTAGATAATAGATAGTTTTTTAATTTCAAGAAATAATTAAAAATTAAATTTTTAAAAAATCAAATTAAATTATAATGATAATTTTAAATTTTTTATGATAACTAACTTAAATATTAATTTATCTTTATGATGATTAAATAGTATTTATATTATTATAATTGTATATATTTTAATTTTCTTACATAAAAAATTTAGGTAAAATTTTTAAAATTTATTTAACCTTTTTAAATCTTAGTTAAAATCTTAAATTTTATTTATTTAAATTTTTTAAAATATAATAATTATCCATGTGTCAAAATAAGTTATTCACATTTTTAAATATTATAATATATATGACATACTAGATATTAGATATATAAATATTTATTTACTTATTTATGTACTTAAATTCTTATCTAATTTATTTTTTAAAATATTATCTATTTAATTTAACTTTTTAAAAAGCAATTACAAGTTGTCACTTGTTTCAATATTATAACGACACATTAATTTTTTTTCTAAAAGAAACATACTTGTGTAGCTTATATATATAATATTTTAGATTTATTCTCTAGATAATATTATTGAAGATAATATAAATAGATAATATATAATTATTTTTGAAGTGATTTAACAAATTAAAATTCAATGTGTACATAACTTAGTTGCTTTAAAAAGATCATTCTTTATTTTATAAAGAAAGATAATTCTTTAAAAAATAATAATTGATTTTTTGAAAAAAAAATACTTTTAGAAAAGCTACTGTTCTAAATTCTAATTTCTGTATAAAATAAAATAAAATAAAAATTAATGAAGTGTTAGTGTGTTACATCTGTGACTTGATACAATAGTACAGAAACACCATTATGCTATAATTTATCATGATTTTATCTTAATATCATCTCACACCAATCATGATTAATAGTAGACAGTAAAACAAATAATGATAGCTATAGTTATAAAAAGTAAAGGCTTAATTGAATAGTAGACCCTTTAATTATGTCATTTGTTTCAGTTAGATACTTAAATTATTTTTTGATCGAATCAGATGCTTAAACTTTATTTCCGTAATAGATGTAAAATAAATACAGAGACTAAATTGATTAAGAAAATAAAGTTTAAGTATTTGATTTGATAAAAAACAGTTTTGTTACTTAATTCAAACAAATGATATAGTTTAAGTTCTTTCTGTGAAATTAAGCCAAAATAAAATAAATATATACATAAATTACAGTATCTTATGCTTTAAAAAAAAAAACACCGTTCTGTACAACACGTGATCCCAAGTTTTAAGCCTCCAACTTTACCTCAACGACGTACGTAACTCCAAAACAAAACGGCAAAAAACATAAATGTTTTACTCAAAACGACATACTGTTTTAGCTCTCGTTCGTTCTTTTTCTCTATTTGGTCGTATAAAATCTTCTTTTCATTTGAAAAAAAATCCGAAAGGAATCAATGGAGGGGCTGATAAAATACCCTAAAATTGAACCAGAAGACAACCAGTTTCAATTCTTATCTTCCCAGGTAATTCTTATTATTTTTTTCTTTCTCGTGTTAAATATCTGTTTGGTTGCATAGAAAACCAAGGAAAAGGAACTGGAAAGTTTGTAAATGCTGTTTCTGTGCTTTTTCTAATTGGGTTTAGCCCAGATGGTTGAATGAATAACCTTAACTAAGATGGAATACAATTTTCTTTTATTGTTTATTCTTTTTTTCTTTGAAAAGGGAGCATCTGTTAGTTTTAGTTTTCTTCCTGATTTGGATTAATTGTTATTTAGCTTCTCCAAGTAGAGGGTTGTTCTTA
The DNA here is from genome assembly GCF_007990345.1 of Gossypium hirsutum. Lineage (NCBI taxonomy): Eukaryota > Viridiplantae > Streptophyta > Magnoliopsida > Malvales > Malvaceae > Gossypium > Gossypium hirsutum. Next base: position 5,360,216 of record NC_053437.1, on the reverse strand, counting down.
GTATTTCTTTGTATAACAAAAATTGAAGGTTCCTATTGGATGCCTGAGATTGATCGCTCTGTTTTAGCATTTCTGCATTGTTAAGGATAGTCAGTAGCTGTTAGTCAAGAGTAGCTGTTAGTCGAAGCTGTTATACAATTAGTTCAGTTGTAACTATTTGCTATCCGTTATAGTCTGCTAAGGAGTTAAGAGTAGCTGTTAGTCGAAGCTGTTATACATATTCTTGTATGAATAGCTACAGAGACTTTATTGTAAAGAGATATCTTTGCATATTGATGGTATTTCATTATCAGATGTCCTCCTTCTTGTATGTTTAGTGTGTATCTTGATATGCATTGATGTGATTTCCCAGTATTAGAGCAAAGTCATTGTTTAAATTGTAGGTTATTTAATTTGATATGGATTTTAGTATGGCAGCAAGTTTTATGTCGAAATGTACCTATAGGCTATAGCATATTTTGCTTCTTTTTTTTCTTTTTGCTCGCATAATATGCTTATCTTTGTTCTTTTAGTTTGTGGAATAGCTTGTTAATCTTGGTGAATGATAGCTATTTTTATTTTGATTTTTTTGTTATTGTTGTTTTTTGGTTCAAGGAAAAACAATAGTGCTTTTTTTTTTTAATGATGGTGTTAGGATCTGGAAAAAGTGGACGAAAGTAGAGAAAAATGTACTCTTGTAGATACCGATGTTATGCAAGATGGAAAGCAGCTTAAAAGATCTGAAAGTGAAGTACATCCTAGAGTTAGTGGATGCAATAGTATGGAAATTCTTTCGATCGATGGAAATCAGAAAAAAGGAGAAGCTTTTTACTATGATACCCCATTTTCTGAAGAAACTGGAGTTTGGGTACCTGTGTCTGTCCCTCCTGTGTCTGAAAATAAACATGAAGAATGGGATAGAGGCCTTTGTCTGAATGGAGGATACTTTCCTGATGATGGTGTACGATCAAATCAGTTTATTGGAGAAAGTAAGGATCTGACCATGTGGGATGTGTTCAGTGAGATGTTAATAGCCGCTCGAGGCAAAGTGAGTTCTATAGCTTCGGGTGATGTTCAAAGATATGGGATCACTTGGTTATCCAGCCATCTTCTTGAACAAACTTGGAAAGAGATGGCTCAAACGCTTGCAGAAGCTAATTTTGGTAACGTCAATGAAATTCTTGAAGCAGAGCCACCAAAGTGGTTGGCTGACAGTGCTGCTTCTAATTGCATGTTATGTAATGTGCGGTTCCATCCTATCATGCGCTCCCGTCATCATTGCCGATTCTGTGGTGGGATATTCTGCAATGAATGTTCTAAAGGGCGGAGCCTGTTACCAACGAAATTCCACATGGGGAACCCACAACGAGTATGTGATGTTTGTTGCGTGCGGCTTGAGCCCGTCCAACCATACTTGATGGACCACATTTGTCGAGCTGCTCAGTTGCCTACCCATGATCTGACAGACCTCAGTACGTTAAGATCATGGCTGAATTTTCCTTGGGGCCAATCCATGGAATATGAGATTTATAAGGCTGCAAATACAATTAGCAATTATAGTAAGGTAATGTCTCACTTTTTAATTCGAACTCATCTGGATTTATCCTTGAAAGCATTCATCTCATAGACCATATCATAAAGCTGGTGAAAGTTCTTAAACATTTAAGTTTGGATGTATTAATTTGTAGCAGGTTGGATCCTTGAAACCTGAAAAGTCCATACCCGATGCTATTTTAAGACAAGCGAAAGGGCTTGCAATTCTTACTGTTGCAAAGGTCGGGGTTATGGTGACATACAATATTGGAACAGGGCTTGTTGTTGCTCGTAGAGATGATGGATCATGGTCTCCACCATCTGCAATATCTTCCTGTGGTGTTGGCTGGGGAATTCAGGTGAATTGATATTTTCCGTGGTTCTTTAACTGCTTAGCTCCTACTGTATTTTAAAATGTTGGTCGTTGTTCAATATGCTGTTTGTATTAAGGCTAAAACAAATAGAGAAAAATAAATTTTCCCTTTACCAGTTGTGATGATGAAACTGTTTTGAAAATCATTGAACACTATCCTTCACAAGATTGAATGTGTAGTGCCAATCTGACTCAACGTACTTTTATAACTATTTTACTTCTATTTCTTGAATCTAACAGGCTGGAGGTGAATTTACGGATTTCATTATTGTATTGAGAAACGAAAGTTCTGTTGCAACATTTAGTGGAAACATGCATTTATCAGTTGGAGCAGGGTTGAGTGCAGCTGCTGGCATTGTTGGGCGAGCTGCTGAAGCTGACATACGGGGGGGCTCTGGAGGTTATGCTGCTTGTTATACATACAGCTGTAGTAAAGGTCAGATTTCTTTTCCTAATAAACTTATGATTGGATTTGTTAGTTTGCATAGTTTTGTTGCTTTGCTGTTCAGAAAGCCCGTCGGAACTATTCCAGTTCTACTTTCTCTAACCAGAAGAAAGTTGGGGCTAATGTTATTAGATTAAGTTAATGTTGCGTTTGTTGCCCACTGGGGTCCAGTTTTGACTGTACTGGAAAAACCCCTTCCTACTGGCCATGTGCATTCCTTCCCCCCTGAATAACCAAGGAAGAATACTAAACAAAAGATTTTGAATACAATGATGTCAAAATTAGCTTAGAGGGGTTGATGGACTGGGAATCAAGTTAAGGTTTAAGTTTAAAAGCCTCGAGTTTCAAACAAAAGGGATTTGGATAGTATTGCGATAGTGAGGACACTCCATAGTCTTGTGGACCTGTAGAGATAGAGTTGGCAGCTGAGTGCATGCATGGAAATGCGAAGCTATGAAGACATGCTTACTTAACCTTTTTATATGAGAAATTTCCAAATGTTACTAAATATTATATATCTGGCTTTTTTATGCACCATTTTCCCCTTCATCACCGGTTGCATACAAAATATTGGGCTTATGATGTTGTGATGTCTTGGTGACCTCTGCAGGTGCATTTTTGGGGTGCTCACTTGAAGGAAGTGTAGTGACAACCAGAAACCAAGAAAATTCTAGATTTTATGGTAATCCATCTATCACTGCATCAGATATTCTTCTCGGTTCATTGCCTATGCCTCCTGCTGCTTCCACTCTTTATCAAGCTCTCTCAAATCTATTTGAAAAGCTTGAGAGATGATTGGTTCTGCAGTCCATTTAAAAGTATTTTGTGGTTTCGTTCTGATAATTTACTGGAAGGTGAAAGGTGCCTCGTATCAACATGTAAATTCCTCTCCTCCTCTCCTATATGATCAACTTCAACATTCATTCTTTTGTCTCGGGCCAATTTGTTACAAGTTGTATAGCTCAGGGAATAGAGGAAAACTTTCATTTAGATACAAGTTAGTAGATGAGATTGTTGGAAGTGATGGATTTGAGTTAAAATTTATTTGCATTTAGTCGTCTCGTGCCCCTGAGGTGTGTACATTAGAAAGAGATGGTGTGTTTAACGTTTGGTACTTGGTTCATGATAACTTTGTTTGTAAATTGTCAGTCTAGAGCCATTATCGTCTTTGGAAAACATCATGTAATAACATCTTTGCTTTCATGTTTTCTCTTCCGTGTTAATCCATGTGGTGAGGCGATCTATTGTCACTGTAAGCAGTGAATTTGAGCATTCGGATGAAATGTATAACAGTAATGGAAGCAAAAGAGCTTTCTGCCATAGGAATGGGTGGATGACTTTGTTGACAAACGTAGAAATTGTTATAAAATGCAATAAAAGTAAATCAAGTGATGGATTTGATTGAGTTAAATATAACTAATGCCAATTGAGTCTTAATTCAGTTGGCATTAGCATTGTTGTTAGTACAAGAAGATGCTGGTTCGAGTGCGCTAAAGCGCTATCTTTTTATTTAATAATTTATATATTATTTAAAATATATTTTACTCATCAAATTTTAAAAAATTATAATATGATTATTAACATTATCGATTTGTTACATTCGATCACTAAATTATTAATTATCCTTCGTTAATTGTCTAACAACAATCTAACATATTTATTAACAATATTTTTTTATTATTTTTCTTTTCCCACTCAACTTTCTTTTCTTTTTTTCTAAAAAAAAATTTCATGTATGAGTACATCATATTAGCACTTTTAGCTCGAAATTCACATAGTGGCAGAACTGAAATCTTTTAGGGATTGAAATTAAATTGTATATTTTTATGATAGTAAAATTACAATTTCATCATTTTAATAGTCTATATTTTTATAAGAGTTCAATTAAATTTTTATCATTTTGAGAGGCTAAAGTATAATTTTATTATTACTAATTTAAAATTCTATAAATTATAAAAGGCCTAAATTAAAATTTTATCATTTTAAGGGACCATAATCCCTGGTTCTCTACTACACTCCGCCACTACATGTTATTATTCTACATTTACGTAATATTTAATCCTTAGTTCATAAGTAACTCTATTATATTATTATTGTATATCTATTAGTCCATCTCCTGAACTCATCACACTCTCACGGTTGTGGCGATCAAATTTTAAATGTAAATTAAAAAAATCAATAATGTTAAAATTTTTTTTCTTGAGAAAAACTTGGGAGTTTTTAGTTAGTATAAAAGTTGTTGCCAGTGTTTTTTTTTAGCTAAATGTGTTCGAACTCATATAAGATTGTCTCTTTTCTAAAAAAATTAAAAAATTATTTTAAAAAGACAACATTGCCAATCAAAGTACAAATCAGATTTGAAAGTTAGTCACGAGTGATTGCGGTTTTAGCACTCTTACAATACTCAAAATTAGTAACTTGTTAAATACATGTTGTGGAATATGTTGGAATGGTAATTTGGTATCAGGCAACTCCTGGTTCAAGATATTAACAAGCAGTTAAACATACATTTAACTGTAGGCGGTTGAATAAGTGGTTCAAGACATTTAGATTGTATTAACATGTTGCATATTTTATAACTTTAATCATAGGTGGAATTGAGATGATCCATATGTTTCGAAGAATACATGGAAGAATGAGATTTTGATAGTCTTAATTATGTAGATTCAAATTCAGATGATGGTGAACAAATGATGATAAAAATTAAGAGGCATATGTTAAATATTAAAGATGGAATAACTCAACAAATATGCATTAGAACAATTAAATAAAATTGTATATGATATTTTTTTTTCTTGCTATTTTTATTAGTTTAGTAATTATATTATCATCTACTTTTTTAGACTAACATAATACATATAATGATTTGATTTTAATTTTTGTTACTTGTTTAGAAATAGTTTTTATCATACTAATATTTTTTAAAAATATAAATTATATAACTGTGTAATTATAATTTGTACTACCAAATATAACATAGAAAATTACATTGTAATTATACCCTGTCAACTAAATATATCTAAGAAATTAAAATTCTTTGTAATTGTAAGAGAATATAGTTAATACTCTAATCATTATACTTCCATTCAATTACTTTGGGTTGAAATTATAAAGTAAATTATCTTAAAAATGACTTTTTCCTAACTTTATTCAAATTAGTATAGAAATTAGCCACAAGTAGAAAGTATAGAAAATGAAGGTTAAATAACAAATAACTAATTGTGAATGCATAAAAATGAGTGGGAATTAAGTAGCTATCTGCATCAGATATTCTTCTCAGTTCACTGCCTATGCCTCCTGCTGCTTCCACTCTTTATCAAGCTCTCTATTTGAAAAGCTCGAGAGATGATTGGTTCTGCAGTCCATTTAAAAGTATTGTGGTTTCGTTCTGATAATTTACTGGAAGGTGAAAAGGTGCCTCGTATCAACATGTAAATCCCTCTCCTCCTCTCCTCTATGATCAACTTCAACATTCATTCTTTTGTCTCGGGCCAATTTGTTAAGAGTTGTATAGTTCCGGGAATTGGGGAAAACTTTCATTTGGATACAAGTTAGATGAGATTGTTGGAAGTGATGGATTTGAGTTAAAATTTATTTGCATTTAGCCCTCTCGTGCCCCTGAGGTGTGTACATTAGAAAGAGATGGTGTGTTTAACGTTTGATACTTGGTTCATGATAATCTTGTTTGGAAATTGTCAGTCCAGAGCCATTATCCTCTTTGGAAAACATCATTCGTAGTCCTTTAGCCGAAAAAGCATATTGTGCATCGTGTCATAACATCTTTGCTTTCTTGTTTTCTCTTCCGTGTTAATCCATGTGATGAGGAGACCTATTGTCACAGTAAGCAGTGAATTTGAGCATTCGAATGAAATGTAGAACTGTAATGAAAGCAAAAGAGCTTTCTGCCATAGGAATGGGTGTACGACTTTGTTGACAAACGTAGAAATTGTTATAAAAATTAAATAAAAGCAAAATCAAGTGATGGATTTGATCGAGTTAAATATCAACTAACGATGCCGATTGAGTCTTTACTCCGTTGGTATCGGTATTGTTATTAATGCAAGAATATGTGAGTTTGAGTGCGTTAAAATGTATTATTATTTTAGTTAAGAGTTAGAGAAGGATTATGAATAGTTCTAGACATTATTGTATAGAAAAATCAAAAATGAAAAATATATTTATATAAAAATAATCCTTGATATTCTTTTTCCTGTTTTGAGGAGAAATATATATATATATTAAATACAAAGCTCCTAACCTAGGAAGAGGTGCAATTAGGTAGTTTTTGTTTTTCTTTTATTATTTGGATTAAACTACAAACTATTAAATTATTAAATTTTCATGTATGAGATGTAAGTTGCCCAGTAAGAGGCACAGCATCAATAGTTGAGAGAGATGCAGCAATTTGAGATTTTGTCGGATATGAAGTTAAAAGTTTTGGATGGGTCGGTTGGCACCTTGACACCTTTATATTTTTATACTGAGCTATGGGACAGAGGACTTTATATACCTCTTCATTAACAATAAACAGAACCTAAACCAAGTTTAAATTAATATTTCAGATATTGGTTTCAACATGATGGTTGTTAATTAAGTATATATAAAATTTAAAGCATGTGTTACTTTGTGCAGATGCTGCATCTAAAGAATATGAACCAATATGTATTGCAGTTGTGGTTGCAGGTGGTTGAATAGGTTTACATGTTAATTATAGGTAAAATTGAGATGATCTTGAAGAGTTCATGAAAGAATGAATTTTGATAATCTTAATAATGTAGATTTAAATTTAGATGACAATGAACATGGTTGAGGACTAACGGATGATGATAAGAATTAAGAAGCATATGTTAAATATTAAAAATGGAATAACTCAACAAAAATGCATTAGAACAATTAGATAAAGTTACATATATGATGTTTATTTTTCTTGCTAATTTTACCCGTAATCATATTATTATCTACTTTTTTAGACTAATATAATACATATAATGATTTGAATCATTTGATGCGTAATTACAATTTGTACTATCAAATATGACATAGGAAATTACAATATAATTATACTATGTCAACTAGACACATCTAAGGAATTACAATTCTTTATAATTGTAAGAGAGTATAAATAAAACCCTAATGATTACATTTCTACTCAATTATTTTATGTTGAAATTATAAATTAAATTATCTTAAAAATACTTTTTCCTATAGAAGTTATCCACAATTGGAAAATATAGAAAATGAGGTTAAATAACAAATAACTAATTGTGAATGCATAGAAATGAGTGGGAATTAAGTAGCTATATGTCAAGTGTTAGGCTTGATAGATTCCCCTTTAATTGCGTAGGAAGGAAGTGTGTATTGGCATATATGGTAATAGCAAATGGAGTGATTTTCACTTAAGTGGAAGACAGGTGGCAAATTAAGTCTACTTTGTATGGTGTGGGATGTGGTGTTGAATGGACAATCCACAACATGAGAGGTTAAAGAAGAAGGATGGATAACCTACATTTGACAAGAAGAAAAGAAGAGTTTCATTTGTAATTGGATCTTATAGTTATTTTGATAATAGAAAAAGATAATGGTAATGAGTTACAATGTAATTAATTATCAAAATGAAGTCTAAATTGTTAACCATAAATTAATTTAAATGTGTATTCCTAAAATCTAAGTAATTAACAACCATAAAGTAATCTAAATTAAAATTAGGGTAAACTCTCAATCGCTTGCTTAATTTTTATGGTATTTTCATTTTGGGTGTCCAAAATGAAATCTTCACAATTTCATCACCTAATTTTCAGAGCGTTTTCATTTTAGTTATTCAAGTGTTAAATCTTTAACAACGGTTGAGTATAAACTCCATAATAATAATAAGGCAATGCCTTTCATTCAACTCTTTCTGAAAAGTTGATGGTTAAATTTGGATCTTTTTAAAAGGTTAGGTGTCAAATTTCACTAAAAAATGAATAATGATCAAATTGACAAAAAATGTAAACAATAAGAGTTAAATTTATTGTTATGCCAAAAATCATACACCGTAGTAATAATTAGACTTTTCTTTATTTGTATCACTTGCGCCTCCCAAAATTTTTAAGAGCTAATTTACCATTGAGGTTGAAAAGTGCTTTTGAAAATTTTGATAATGTTTATCATGGTTGTCCATAAATACTTTTAAGAAAATAAAATGCCTATCCTAGACTTGATCTTGTAAAGTAAAAGATTTAATGAAGGATAAAAAAATAATTTTATTGAAAAATACTTTTTCAAAAGTTAAAAATTTTGACCATTTAACTTATCCCTAACTTAAAATCAAAATTTGATTTGAAAAACTACTTATTATTATTATTTAAAATGATGATTTAGGTTGTGACATAAACATACATATGATGATTTAGGTTGTGACATAAACATACTTTGTGACATAAACATACTTAAGTTTGTGACATAAGCAAGCCACCCACCCCTAACTCTCACCTTTTACTTGTACTTTTTCTTTTTATGATCAATTTACAATTTTTGTTGGAGTTGCTTTTGATGTTGGATTGCTTTGATTTCATTTGGGTTTTTTAAAGGATATATATGTTGATGAAATTTCTTTTATATATATATATATATGAAATCATTTAAAAAAATTAATGGAGTGATAACTTTTACTCAAATTCTGAAATTAAAAATAAAAACAAAAAGATTGTTTTAATGTTATTTTATTAATTTATTTTAATATTGTTGTAGGTGATTAACAAATAAGATATTAAAGTTTCAGTCAAACACCATAACAAGTTTAGGTTGTCTTTTCTTTTAACTTATCAAGTTATATCCAAATCCTTCCCATTGGAGAGGTGATTTAGAAAGCCACCCAAGCCTAACTAGAGGTGATCATGGGTCAGGCCGGGTCGGATCCAGATAAAATTTTAGGTCATTTTTTTAGGTTTGGACTCGGCCCGGCCCATAATTGATTAAAAATGAAAAAATATATATTTAATATATAATTCGGATTAAAAGTTCAAAATATATATATTTAATAAAAAGTATATTTGATTAAAAACAAAAATATATATTTTATATATAATTCGGGCAAGGTCAGGCCGGGCCCTGGCCAAAAAAGTCTTACCCGAGGCTCGGCCCGTTTTCTAAACGGGCCTCATTTTGTTACTCAAATCCATATTTCAGGCCTATATTTTTAATCAAACCCTCTTATTTTTCGAGCGGGCCGAATAGCTCAATCCATGATCAGCTCTAACCCTACATCTCACCTTTTATTTCTACTTTTTCTTTTTCTGATCAATTACAATTTTTCTTGGAGTTAGGATTGTTTTGGTTTCATTGGGTTTTTTAAAGGTTATCTTGACGAAATTAAATTTTTTTTTGGCAAATCAAGCCGGCTCGAAAATAATTTTAAACATAAAATTTAATTTAAAATCAATTCTTGATCCGATTTGGCCCTATGAACAACTTTACATAAAATTTTTCACGTTTAACATTTCTCAATTCACCAATTCTTAGTGATAATATAATCATGTCATCACATGTTGATTTATGCTGAGCCTAAAATGGAAAATTATTTATTTAGCCAATTCATAATTTATAAAATTTTAAATTAATAATAGTAAAATTGTACTTTGGCCCTCAAAATAATAAAAATTTGATTTAATCATTTAAAAGTTATAAAGATATAGACTATTAAAATGATAAATTTATATTTTTACTATCGTAAAAACATACAATTTAATTCCGACTCTCAACTACTGTTTATTATCACAAACAATATGGACCTTGGAATGTTATATATGAAGATTAATGTTCATTAATATTAAACCTATTTGAATCCATCAACCCTTCTCCAACTACTCGACAATCGGCGCAATTCTCTAGCGGTAATAAGGAAAGGATATTGTTTTTAATTATGTGAAATATTGTAACCCTAAACTTTGTGGTTCATAATTCATTCGTCAAATCCAACAGGTTATGAACAAAACATGTTCAAGTGGGGCTTTAATTGTATCCTCCACTAAACAAAGCCACTTTACCTAAGTGCCAGTAGAATTCCTTACCTTTTTGAGATTTCGTCATTTGATTAGAAGGGGACGATTGTTGAATATGGTTAATGAAAGCACTGAATTATTTTATACCCAAAGAGAAGAAGAAAATGTAAAGAAGAAGGTATCCATTGAATAAAATAGGTTATCCCATTTGACTAAAAATTTCAGTGGCAATGAAGTAACATCTCACTCTATTGCTCAATGATTGTGAAGGTCAGTCAGTAGTCATGAAGATGAACTTTTCTTCTTTAATAATCCAATTAATTAATCATACCTAAAACCTACTATGAATTTAATTATCATCTAATATAATTACCAAATATAGAAAACTGTAAACAAAAATAAAGCTGTGTAAAAATATTGTCCCATGAGGTTTAGAGATTTGGAAAGATAATAATGACTTGGGCTGTAATGGAATTTTTTTACTGCCTTATGTAGTTAATTTGTTGGATAAACTATAAAGATATAACCTAAGATAAATAAAAATAATTGTTTTTATAATTTATCCTAATTTGTTTAAACACCCAATAGGTTGGGTGCATGACTAGGTATATAGGCTTCGTTGCATCTTTTTCCAGGATATTTTATGCTTGGTCAAATGGGACACCATTTTATTGGAAAGATGATTTTTTTTTCTTTTTTGGGGTCTAGAGATAATGGTAATGAGTTACAATGTAATTAATTATCAAAATGAAGTCTAAATTGTCAATCATAAATTAATTTAAACATGTGTTCCTAAAGTCTAAGTAATTAACAACCATAAAGTAATCTAAATTAAAATTAGGGTAAACTCTCAATCGCTTGTTTAATTTTAATTTTTATGGTATTTTCATTTTGGGTGTCCAAAATGAAATCTTCACAATGTCATCACCTAATTTTCAAGGCGTTTTCATTTTAATTATTCAAGTGTTAAATCTTTAACGACGGTTGAGTATAAACTCCATAATAATAATAATAAAACAATGCCTTTCATTCAATTCTTTCCGAAAAGTGGATGGTTAAATTTGGCTCTTTTTAAAAGGTTAAGTGTCAAATTTAACTAAAAAATGAATAATGATCAAATTGACAAAAAAATGTAAACAATAAGAGTTAAATTTATCATTATGCCAAAAAACATACACCATAGTAATAATTAGGCTTTTCTTTATTTGTATCACTTGTGCCTCCCAAAATTTTTAAGAGCTAGTTTATCATTGAGGTTGAAAAGTGCTTTTGAAAATTTTGATAATGTTTATCATGGTTGTCCATAAATACTTTTAAAAAAATAAAATGCCTATCCTAAATTTAATCTTGTAAAATAAAAGATTTAACGAGGGGATTAAAAATTAATTTTATTGAAAAATACATTTTCAAAAGTTAAAAATTTTGACCATTTAACTTGTACCTAACTTAAAATCAAAATTTGATTTGAAAAACTACTTTTTTTATTATTTAAAATCATGATTTAGGTTGTGACGTAAGCATACTTTGTGACATAAACATACTTAAGTTTGTGACATAAGCAATCTTACCTTTTACTTGTACTTTTTCTTTTTACGATCAATTACAATTTTTCTTGGAGTTGCTTTTGACGTTGGATTGCTTTGATTTCATTTAGGTTTTTTAAAGGATATGTTGATGAAATTTCTTTTATATATATATATATATATATATGAAATCATTTAAAAAAATTAATGGAGTGATAACTTTTACTCAAATTCTGAAATTAAAAATAAAAACAAAAAGATTGTTTTAATGTTATTTTATTAATTTATTTTAATATTGTTGTAGATGATTAACAAATAAGCTATTAAAGTTTCAGTCAAACACCATAACAAGTTTAGGTTGTCTTTTCTTTTAACTTGTCAAGTTATATCCAAATCCTTCCCATTGAAAGCTAAGAAAATTGGAGAGGTGATTTAGAAAGCCACTCAACCTTAACTAGAGGTGATCGTGGGTCAAATCGGGTTGGGTCTGGACAAAATTTTAGGTCATTTTTTTAGGCCCGAACCCGGCCCGGTCCATATTAATTAAAAATAAAAAAATAAAAATATTTAATATATAATTCAAATTAAAAGTTTAAAATATATATATTTAATATAGAATTTGGGGCGGGGCATGTCGGGCCCAGGCCAAAAAATGTCTTACCTGAGGCAAACGGGCCTCATTTTTTTCCCAAACTCGTATTTCAGGCCTATATTTTTACCCGAACCCTCCCATTTTTTGAGCGGACCGTCAGGCCGGGCTGGGTAGCCCAATCCATGATCACCTCTAACCCTAACTCTCACCTTTTATTTCTACTTTTTCTTTTTTCTGGTCAATTACAATTTTTCTTGGAGTTAGGATTGTTTTGGTTTCATTGGGTTTTTTAAAGGTCATGTTGATGAAATTAATTTTTTTTGACAAATCAAGCCGGCTCAAAAATAATTTTAAACATAAAATTTAATTTAAAATCAATTCTTGATCCGATTCGGCCCTATGAATAACTTTACATAAATTTTTTCATGTTTAACATTTCTCAATTCACCAACTCTTAGTGATAATATAATCATGTCATCACATTTTGATTTATGCGGAGCCTAAATTAGAAAATTCTTTATTTAGCCCATTCATAATTTATAAATTTTAAATTAGTAATGGTAAAATTGTACTTTGACCCTCAAAATAATAAAAATTTGATTAAAAAAATTAGATTTAATCATTTAAAAGTTATAAAGATATAGACTATTAAAATGATAAATTGTATATTTTTACTCGACTCTCCAAAAAAAAATTTTTGGTTCAACCACTGTTTATTATCACAAACAATATGGACCTTGGAATGTTATATATGAAGATTAATGTTCATTAATATTAAACCTATTTGAATCCATCAACCCTTCTCCAACTACTCGACAATCGGCGCAATTCTCTAGCGGTAATAAGGAAAGGATATTGTTTTTAATTATGAAATATTGTAACCCTAAACTTTGTGGTTCATATTCATTCGTCAAATCCAACAGGTTACGACGAAAACATGTTCAAGTGGGGCTTTAATTGTATCCTCCACTGAACAAACCCACTTTACCTAAGTGCCAGTAGAACTCATTACCTTTTTGAGATTTCGTCATTTGATTAGAAGGGGACAATTGTTGAATATGGTTAATGAAAGCACTGAATTATTTTACACCCAAAGAGAAGAAGAAAATGTAAAGAAAAAGGAATAGGTTATCCCATTTGACTAAAAATTCAGTGGCAATGAAGTAACATCTCACTCATTGCTCAATGATTGTGAAGTTCAGTCAGTAGTCATGAAGATGAACTTTTCTTCTTTAATAATCCAATTAATTAATCATACCTAAAACCTACTATGAATTTAATTATCATCTAATTTAATTACCAAATATAAAATATTTTAAACAAAAATAAAACTGTGTAAAAATATTGTCCCACGAGGTTTAGAGATTTGGAAAGATAATAATGACTTGGGCTGTAATGGAACTTTTTACTTCGCTTATGTAATTAATTTGTTGAATAAACTATAAAAATATAATCTAAAATAAATAAAAGTGATTATTTTTATGATTTATCCTCGTTTGTTTAAACACCCAATAGTTTGGGGGTGCATGAATTGGGTATATAGGCTTCGTTGCATCTTTTTCCAGGATATTTTATGCTTGGTCAAATGGGCACCGTTTTATTGGAAAGATGACTTTTTTTTTCTTTTTTGGGGTCTAGAGATGAAACATTTTCCAGGATATTTTATTGGGAAGATAATATTTTCTTTTCTACTAAAGTTGATGAAGAAGGTGAACATTAACCAACAAACTTAGTTATTTCAGCTTTGCCAAAGCATATTACCGACTTTGAAGATAAAATTAATGCCCCACTAATCCAAGATTAACTTTGTTTTAGCTTAAAGATTAAGTCAATAATATTCATTTAGTTTTTAGTCTTCTAAGCTCTAGCGTTTTGACAAAAAGGAAAAAGGAAGTGTTCCATGTCAGGGGTCTTGGCATTTTGCATGATTGCACCACAATTTGTTTGAAAGCAGTGTGGTCTGGATTTCCATTTTCTCTTTGATTCTTTCTTGCCAAACAATGGGTCGTTACTAATTTACCCTCTCTCTCTCTCTTTTTCTTCTTTCCTTTTTTCCTTTGGTTGCCCTTTTTCTCATTTCTTCAAGATCAGAAGAGCTTGAAAAAGAAAGCTGCTAACTCAAGGCCCTGTTTTAACATTATTAATTTGATAAAAATATGGCAGAAGGAAGATTAAGGTTGCCTAAATTGTTTCCCTTTAACAGGATAGACTATGTGTCACTAGTTGCTAATAAAACTCGCACCAGAACTATGAGATATTATCTGCTATTTTGATCTAAAATTTATCTAAAGAAAAATGACACAGATTTAAATCTCTCCTTAGTATAATATCATAATGCATGCTCACAATTTCCTAATCTGATATATGTGCCATGCCCTTGGGCATCATTTTAGGATCAATTAACTCAAGATATTCAACTCTCTCTAACAAATTTCTCTGCATGCTTCTCAAACCTGTTTGTGGAAACTAGAGAATGTTAATTGATTCCACTAAGAAAGTATAAAATGATTCAATAGCTTCTATGGAAACAGTAATTACAAGTGTCGAAAAAGTAGTTATAAAAATTAAGAATGGTGCTGCATGATGATACTTCAAGTACTGCATGATGATATATATACATGAGGTAAGAATGGTGCTGGGTGTAGCTGTTGGTTTGTTTATTTTTCTCTCTTTTATCAGAAGGGAAAAGAATAAGTGGAGTTTTGATTGAGCACCCAATGGGATGGAGTCTCGTTGTAGTAAGCTATTGATAAAAAATTGAACTCGATAGATATTAAAAACCAAGGAATCAAGGGGATCCACATCAGACAACTTTTTATTAATGATTCCAACTCACCCGATTTGATATTGTTGCAACGCCTAAGTGAGGTTTAATCCGGCCAAATAACTTCATTTATTTATTATCATACAGAACGTGGTGGAGAAAGGGCTACAAATAGGACCCCGCATTGAAGCGTCCATGCAGAATATCAGTAACGCAGATTAGAGGCCTGAAATGGCTAGATTCAAAGTATTGTTCTGTATTTCACTGTTTGCTTTGTTCTTGATTTGGAGCTTTGGGGCTCGCTTGTTTGTTGAGTTTTCTATGGTAAAGTTGGTGGCAGAAGAACAGCCTAAAGCCTATAAATTTCGAAGCAGTACTGATAAGCCTTCATTGATAGAACAAGGCAGAGAAGCAATTAGGGAAAGCATAGAAAGACATGGCGGATATCCGTTCTCGATGAGGCCTCGACCATGTCCCGGCCGGAGACCACATCCTCTTTAACATGTATGAGTCACAATCCATCCAACAAATATTAAACAATGGAAAGAAATTAGACCGATGTGATCATGCAAAGCTTGAAACTACCACTATGGTTGGAAAGCATGTTAAAGTGTTTCAGACCTGTCAGGTTCAGAGATTAGATATGGATCTCACTATCTTTCCAAAGTCACCATATTCTTCTTATGATTAGAATGGTAAAACCTTGGAAAAATAGGACCTTTGCTTAGAATAAATGAAGGTCTCTCTGTTTTTTTTTTTTAAATGATCGGGTAACTTGCATGGGGAAAAAGGTAGAGTTTGTGTTTCTCCATTTGTCTGGTATTTTTACAGTTTATACTCCGTGCTGTACTTATAATTTCCATTGATATAAGAATATTTTTGAGTTAATTTTATAAAAAAATTCTACCTCAATCATTTCGAGTTCAAAAAATTTGAATCTAAAAGACCTAAATCTATAATTGAACAAGTAGAATAAGCATTAATAATTAATATAATTATATGATATTACTTAAAAAATAAATTATAGTTATTTATTTTATGAAAATATTTTCATAAATATTACATATTTATATTAAAAATTAATCCATGAATAAAATCATACAATTTGGGGAAAATAATAATAAACATCCGTTGTCTACGTTAAATGATAAGCTCAATCAATACAACAAAAGTTTCAATTTCAGCATCAATAGAACATTTTTTAATTATTCATAATTCTTATCACTTAATTTAATAAATATATGAATATAAAATATTTTTAATACAATAATTATATATGTATAATAAATATATAAAAATATTTCTTAAAAATAAAGATATAAAATTAATTATTATTCAAATCTATAAACTACGAGGACTCCTTTCTTCCTAATTTTAATTATTTAATATTTATGAATTTGAGTTGGGTAAAATTATATTTTAGGTTTGGATTTCAGAAAATGTGTTGTTTTTATTTGGGATTTAAGTTTTAGAGAGTGAATTTAGGCATTGAAGGATTCGGGTATAAAATTTTAATCGGTCCAAACTCAAAATCTACATAATTAAATCAATTTGATTGAATTATAGAATTTTTTTGACTCGGTTTATTAAGTTGGTTTTAAGGGTTAACTATAGATAATATACTACTACTAAAACTATTAATAAATTATAGTAAAAAGATATAGTATTATATAATATTACAATGTTTAATGCATACAAATAAAACATTACAATATTATATATGATATAATATAACATTACATAATATAATAATAAACAAAACATATATAATAATTAATGTATCATGTATTACTATTATAGTATCTGTTATAATATTGCCTTTCTTTAATAATATATTTTATAACTATTAATCTGTCTAAAATCAAAACTAAGTTAACAAATACGATTTGATTGAATTGACTTGATTCAATCTTTTACTTTAGTTTTAATCATTAACTATAATAAATAATATACTATTACATAAAATAATAATATAGTATATGATTATTACTAAAACCATTAAAATATATATCTTATTTTAACAATTTAATCATTAAATTTATCGAAGTAGTTGTATTTGTCATCCACATAAGGTTTAAATAAATTTGTCGTTTTTATCATATCAATTGAGAATACAATCTAAATTAGTAGCCTTTACGTAATAAAATGGTATTATATGATTATCTATTAATATATATATTTATTCAGTTAAATTGTTAATAATACTCGTAATTTTAATATATGTCATCTTCTATTAATTTGATATAATGATGTATATTTTATTAATTATAAATAATAATATATGATAGATTATAGTATACACAATATAATATTATATAATATATTAATACACATTATAGTACCAGTAATTGTTGTAATTTAGCATATTACAATAGATATATATAATTGGTAATATATAAAATATTATAAAAATTTTGACATCTTAATGAAATATTGTTCTTATTAAATTAGATTTTAAATTGTGTTTTTAAATTTTACAAATTTAATTTGAATATTTCATTTTATTTTGAGCTTGAAATTATAAACATAATTAATTTATTAATTTATTTTCAGTTTAGATAATTATCTATATTTTATTAGATTTGAGTTTAGAATAAAACATTTGGATTTCGAAATATATATTTTAGAATATGAATATTTAAATTTATTATTTTCATCAATTTAATATTTTTTAATACCCGTATTTTTATATATATTTTAATAATAATTCAAATATGTAACATTAATGCATATTATATATAATTTATACTTTTAATAAAATAAATTTAAATTGTGCTATTATATTATAATTGAAATTAAAATATTTATAATTTAAAAATTCAAAAATTATATGAATATGTAAAAATCCACCCGAAGCCCAAAAAATCCATATCCAAAAGAGCCGAGCTCAAAAAAATCAAAGCTCGAGAAAACCCAAATTAAAAACAATTCAAACAATAATATGAATCCAAAAAAATACCCAATCCGAATCCACGCCCTCTTGTTTTTATTTTGTTTTCCTTTTCTTTTGGTTTGATTTCAAATTTTATTTATATATATATATATTAAGCAATAGCACTGAAAATAGCATCAGTAGCTGAAATCATTTACCTTCCTACATTCACATGTTTTGTGAATATAAAAACAAAAAACGTGACATAATACAGCAATTCCGATAGTTCCATTAGCAGAAATCGCAGTGGTGTGGTCAACAAAAACTGTAAACAGATGGATTTAAAAAAGAAAAAGGATTGAAAATAATAAAATAAAAAAAGGAAAAGATGAAGTGGACTTGGATACTCAAAAGCGTGACAAAATGATAAGGTTAAAATGTGTGCGATGTACAACGAGAAAATGGTAAAACTTTAACCTATCCTAATTCTCACAAATGATTCCGCCATTGAGAAACAGTCATTCAGGCATTTCTTCTAATGGCAAACCTAAACAAAAACCAAGAACAATCATACAAGTATAACAGTTCTTTCCTTTCGGGAAAATTAAGATCTAAATAGAGAAGGGCCGCCGATTACGAGGCTATGAAACTACCTCGGTGCCTTCAGTACAAACTATATATGTATAATTCAGAGTTAAATCTTCAAAAATTAATGAAAACTAAAACAAGAGTGAGTAACGGCTCAGACTCGGGCTCACCTCGAGTCCCTTTTGTTCCCTTCTTTTTCCGGAGAGCATAAATATGGGATCGAAGTTCACACTCAGAGGGCAGTGATTTTTTTTCTCACACGGACTTTTATCTGCAGTTAAGGTAACAAGGTTAAAAAATGGTCAATTTTAGCTAATTGATGCAACGAGCTTACAAACTCACCTAGTCTTGGAACTGCCAAGAGTGAGTTCTAGATCATCTGATCCACATTCTTCATGAATCCTCTCTCCTTCCCATGGCTTTACTAGCCCTGTTGCATTGCTTCCGAATGCAAACTCATCGGAAATAACTTCAGACATTGGAACATCAGCTGTCTGATCTAAACCTGCAGCTATTGCAGGTGAGCATGTCCCACTTTGCCCGGGAGTCCACATGCGGGAACCCCCACCGGCTAAAACTTCCTCCTTGAAGCCAAAGGGGTTTGAGGAGACAAGGCTGAATGTGGGAGAAGTTGGTCGGCTATGAGGGGTTTGGAGTCCAGAAAACCACTCTGGGTCAGGAACAATTTGACGACCAGGACTAGGGGGAGTTGAAGAAGGCAGGAAAGAATGTTGTTGTGCACTCCAACCTGGAAGTGCAGATTGGTCCTCCCAATCATTTTTCATTCGTGGGGTTCGAGCAGTTGGTGAGCTCAATGGAGGGGTGACAGGAGCACTGATGGAACCACCATGAATATAGCTATAGGGACGCTTGGAAGAGGATGCTGATGAGGATGCAGATGAGAGGTTTTTGAGCCATGGGAAAAGAGAATTCACATCACCATTGGGATTAACCACATACGAAGAAGAAGCTGGGCTTGGAAAAGATGATGATGCAGGGCTCGGATTGTAAGAAGCACGAGGGCTTGGGTGGTAAGATGAACAGGGGCTCACTGTTGCAGATCCACCTACTATATCCATGCGCTCCACAGGCTTGCAACCCTGCAGAAATTAGATATTTATCAGTGCCCTAAATTCCTAGAATCACATGCAGCGATAAAATTACCATAACTGCAAAGTATACTCAACCCAGGAAATAGGAAATTTAAACAAATAGCATCTCAGAAACCAAAACTCATTCCATCATTTGATTAGACATGCAATTCCAGTTCTTATGAATGTCATTAATTCCACCACACTAGGGCATCATTATATTCACCCCTTCATTTCGCTTTTCCATCAAAATAATCCTATTTTCCATTTTAAAACATTTCATATGTGAACAATATCAGCTAATTGGAGCTTTAGTAATTGGGTCATTTTACACAATGTTATTCCACCAGTTCACATATCAGACATACAAATCACAATATCTACCCTGAAAACCTCATCTCTCTGCTAAATCCTCAGTTTGCTTAGAAGCAAAAACCCTTGTTTTATGCATGATAAAAACCTCAACTCCCCCTTTGAGCTGCAGTCTTAGACATAGTCCATCTGATTCAGAGTTCTAAACAATTGTAGGCCGTACTAATTAAATTAGTTGAGTAATCAAGCTAAGACATCAAAACAAGTAAAAATGGGGTAATAAATTGGCCAAAAGGTGTGATAATAAAAATGGGGTAATAAATTGGCCAAAAGGTGTGATAATTTGTAAATACAGCCAAGCAACCATAAACAAACAAAATAAATAAGAAACATAACATGTGCCAGAATCTATATAAAATCAATTATTTGCGTATAAAAATATTATTATATCTATAAAACCTTAAAGGCTTAAACACAATTATTAAAAAAATACAAACACAAACGGATTGCCAAGTCTGAAGAAAACGCAAATTCTTGTATGATCAACTGAAAATGAAAGTTAGGCAAAGTGGGGAACTGTGCAAACGAGTGACTCTTTGTTACTTAGCAATTAAAAAAAAAAAGAGTAAATCAGAGCACACTGTAAATTCACATGGTGCAAAAACTACAGTCACAATCATCAATTTAACAAGGGTAGTTAGGTCTTTCTCCTCGAGATCTATGCAAATTGGGTTTCTTTTTTAAGTGTGATGATCAGTCCCATGTTCTTTCTCATCTGGAATAACTACAAGTTATATGGAATACGGTCATCAAAGAAAGAGAGCATCTTTCGTTGGTACTTCACGGCTCACGCGTTGGCCAAAGTGAGAGTAAAAAAACACATAATAAAAAGATATTAAAAAAAGAGGGCTGACCAGATCTAAATAAGAGAAGACTAATAAAATGACGCTTCTGCCCTGATCCAGCATACAAAATTACACTAATACCTCAAACAAGAAGAAACACTAATAAACAAAAGCAGTGAAAAGAATTAAAAAACAAATTGATGCCGTGTGTAAAACACTAACTCCGGTTCGAGCCGTGCATTTTAACCGTTGGCAGCAGATCTTCCTGTTTCTCCGATTTCAACATTAGCCCGCCAGAATCGGCGTATGTTAGCACAACGGGGACACTTCCGTTGATTAACATGCACCGCAAGAAGCGGCACAAATTAGCATACGGACCGCAGTTTTATTGGAATTTTTTGTAATTATTAATTTATTATTACTCCATTAAAAACTATGATCTTCGTGCTAAATTACGCCAAAAGAAATCGATAAAGAGAGTAAATTCCGAAATAGCAATTTTCCGTTGTCTCGATTTTTCAAAAATTACAAACAAAATAAAACAAGCAATCTTAGAGTTCAAACAAGCTATTAACAAAACGTATATTTTCAGTGAAATTTCATTTTCAAACAAAACAATAACCGTTCCATTGGCATTATCTTCTATCTTTTCCCTAATAAGATTAATCAATAAACTAACAAAGAGCAGAAAAAAAAAGTTCAAGTGATGATAGTAATTTACGTTACGATAAGTAGTTCCATCGGGTTCGACGGTCCAACCGGCCTCGTTACAAAGAGCTTTGAGAACTTCGTTGTTATCGCAGTGCTTCGGAAGCTTATAGTTACCGTACATCCGAAGTCCGGCGAAGATCTTCGCTGCTATTGCTCTCCTCCGCCGCTCTCTCCGCTTGTTATTCTCTCGTTCTTTCCATGTCGGTAGCCTCGTCCCCGACGTCATTTCAAATCGAAGGGAAAAAAGAAGAAGAATCGATCCTAGAATTATTGAATTTATAGAAAAAAAATTGTCCTATTAAAAGGAAAACAAAAAAAAAAGAATTTGAGTAAAATTAATCAAAAATTTTAAAGGGAAAGAGAATAAGAATCGTGTGTGTGAAGTTAAAAGCGATGATTTTTTTTGCTGCAACGACGCCGTTTCAATCGTGAGCTGATCGGAGAAGGATCTTAAGTTTAGAAATTTTAGATCGGCGACTGAAGATATAAAACGGCGGCGCTTACAGACGGGTGAATCGGTGGGGAACTGTGAAAGCAGATTTGATAAAATCTAGTTGGAGGTGGAATCGAATCGACGGATTAATGGGTAGACCGGGAAACCGGGAATGGTTTTGGGTTGTTAAAGTTAAAAACCCGGGAAGAAAAACAGAAGATGTATGTTTGATAGAAAAAGCTTTGAAATGAAATGAACAAGTGCTTGGAAATTAACACGGATTTGCGAGGTGGTCAGCTAAAACTGTACTTATTGGATATAATCGCCCTTGATCTTTTCTCAATTTACAACTTTGCCACTGATCATTGAAAATTTTGCTAATAAAATACAGGTGAATAACAATGTAAATAATTTAAAATTTGCATCAACATCAACTCAAAGAAGTTGTTTTAAAGAAAAAAAAAAATAGAGGCAGAGGATTTTTTAAGCATTAGCTGAACAAGTCCATAGATATTAATGTGTTGAATAATTATTATATCTTGGAATATAAAATTTTTTTATATTTAAATTAATTTTTTTTAAGAAAAAGGAGGGACAAATTGGAAAAAGTGAAAATGCAGATGATAAAGCGACATGTTAGTCTCTCTAACTGCGTGACCAAAGTGTGACGTTTGGAAGCCACGTGTCCAGTATTCTTATTATCGGTTCAGCAACCGTCTTTGTCGTCGATGACTATCCAATAAGAAAAGCAAGATAATAATAATATCACAAGTGTCAAAAGTTCGGCGCACGTGCGAGTTTACTCCCACCGGCCCAACCCAAATAAATTAATAGATAAACAAAAAGTTATATAACCGATCTCTGTGTCTCCATGTGTGGGAGTCCAGCAAAAGATGATGCGGACTCGGGGGGACCTCCCACCTCTGCTCCCTTTCACGTGATCATGCAGTTTAGCGTGACGATAGATAAGGTGGGACCCATCTCCCATTAAATAAAATAAAATAAAAAGTATATAACAAAATATATAATTAGGAATTTACGAAAATTATAGCTGAAAATTTTTACTGTTTGCTTATAAATTATCTACACTTAAAAATACAGTTTTATTTTTTTATTTATAAAACGTCTTCTTTATTTTATTTTTATTTATAGATAGGGATGGGCTTTTTTTTGTTTTAACTAAAAAGGGATCATTTTCACAAATTTAAGATATTTTCAATAAAACTGATTTTTTTGTTGACTTGAAATTCAGTTTTGGTTAACCAATAGTGTTTTTGGTCATATTTTTTGTCTATTTTTTTGAACTTTGAAAAGGACAAAAAAGGAAAAAGATTGGTCAAAAGTCAAATTTATGTTGGTATGTCTTGTGACTTTTTATCAGTTTTGTTACTTTCCTTTCTCTGTGAGCGTAAATTATAAAATAATAACAAATAATTACAATTATAATTAATTATTATAAATATAAATGGATTAATAATTGAAATATAAAATTCATGCATGAGAGTAAAACTCAAACCTAAAGTTTATAACCTTGATAATTTTAATTTTGATATTAAACCAAAATTTCATCAATAAATCTAAAATGATATTAAATAGACATTACTCCCAGGAAATAGCATATAATTACTTGTTATTTGTTAAAACAATCAAATGTATTGAAGCTTGAAAGTTTATTAAACTAACCTAAAGCCCTTTAAAAAAATTTAAACTAAATTAAATATTTTCATCAATTATACATAATTTTAATTGATATAATAACCAATTAAGTTTCAATGTTTATATATATTATCAATTTAAAAATATCTATTTTTTAAAAAATACAAAATTAAAAAACATATATATAAATAAGCAAAACTTGAAAACTTTAAGGTATTATACAAATTAAAATTATGTACAATTGACAAAAATATTAATTTTGTAATTAAATATATTTAGATGTTCACTTTTAAAATTGACGGGATTAAAATATTTAAAAAAATAAATTTACTCAATATTAAAATTGAAAAAATCTTTTTATCAATTAAAGCATAAATTTTTTTAGATTAAAATTTTCCTTTTTTTATCCCGAATATTTACTCAAGTAATTAATATAAAAAGAATTTTTAACTCTACAATCAAGATTTAATATAAAACACATGTATGTTTCAGGTTTTTTAATAATATTTCACGTCTACTTGTGAAATTTTTAAAATCTAGTAATAGCGCAGTAAATGATTTTTCATATTATTAATTATTTGTCAAGTCAAAGTAAGAAAAAGTATGGTATCAATAGATTCAAAGAGTAATAATTTACTTGTGACTCATCCTTTATTTTTAAACAAATTAAAATAATTTAAAGTAAAAAAAGGGCAATCCAATTGAATTTTAGCAGGGAATCATCTAATTTATTTTTAATTAAAATAAATAATTCGGATATTAATTGAAGAGATCAAACTCTTAAAGCATATAAGATAAAAATAAATACATGACAGCGATATATATAAACAATGAAAGCTATTATGAGAACAACTTTATCATAAACCCTGTATCCTAACAAACTGTTATTTGGATATTTAAGAAGGTTTAAAATAAATTTTGAAAAAATAGTTGGATACATGTAAAATATGATTTTGACTTAGATTTTAATATTAGTAGGAATAAGATTTGAACAAATGTTGATTATTTTACTTGTATAATAGTGTGATCCGTATCTGATCTGATCCAAACAACTCTAATGAAATATACATGCATTAAAAATTTTCTATAAGGTAAAAGAAGTTAATTTTTTAATAATAAAAAGGAAAAAAATTTACCGTGGTCTAGTTATTCGGTGTTCATGGTAATGGATGATGCAAATAATGATATTGTAGACGAGGTGTTTGGGGGCGATTGTTGAGGAGAAAACAGAAAAGGTCTTGGTGGAATTGCTAATGATTGAAGATTTCCTTGTAGCATCTCTAGCACTTTCGTCATCGACGGTCGGTCTGATGGATTAGTTTGAATGCACCATAAGCTTACTATAATCATCTTCTTAGTTATTTCTTCATCTTCTGCTGTGATTCCTTCAAGATTGAATGCTTCTTGTGGGAGATGTTTGTAAATCCATGAGTGAAAGTTCATTTCACTTGTTAGAGACCTTCCGGCATGAACGTTTTCCCTTGCTCCAACCATTTCAAGGACCATCATCCCGTAGCTATAAACATCGGATTTGTAAGAAATGCCTCCGAAGTTTCGACAAAATAGTTCTGGAGCAATGTATCCTATTGTTCCTCGAGCAGTTATCGATGAAAGAATGCTTTCCTTCCGCTCGCATAACTTAGCAAGACCGAAATCTGAAATCTTGGGAACGAAGTTTTCGTCTAACAGGATGTTATGTGGTTTTATGTCCAAATGCAAAATCCTGGTGTTACATCCTCGATGTAGATATTCTAGTCCTCTAGCAATGCCAACAGCAATTTCAAACAATGTTTTCCGGTTTAGCATACAAATTTTATCCGGCGATCCGTGCTGGTAAATAAACTTATCCAATGATCCATTCGGCATGAATTCATAGAACAAAGCTCTCATCGAACTCTCATAACAAAATCCAAGAAACGTCACCACATTGACATGAGAAGTTCGACTAATACTCGCCACTTCATTAATGAATTCCTCTCCATCCTCCCTTGATTCACTCAGGACTTTAACTGCAACAAGACAACCGTCAGGCAACTTGCCTTTGTAGACAGTGCCGAATCCGCCTTCGCCGAGCTTGTCTTTGAACGACTTGGTGATTTTCTTGATGTCTGAATAAGAATATCGCTTTGGGGCAAGCTCTGAACCGTATCTCATGATGAATGCTTCAACCCTTTTAGTGTTCTTACTTATATTCTGCTGTAAATTCATCAGCGTCCCACTTGACAACGATCCTTTCTTAAGCTTCAAGGCAAACGCCACAAGGCAAATTACCATAACAGTAACCCCAACCACTGCAAACCCTGTTTTAAAGGGATGGGATCAGTTTCATAATAGTTGATTTTCATTCTTCCAAATAGAGATATAAAGGAGTCAGTATATTTACCTATGATTAGTTTAATCTTCAAACCGGTACCTTCAGATGACCCTGTAACGTTAAATCCAAGAAATTTAGAATTCCACTTTCTCATACAGGAACTTCCTATAAGAAAGTGACCATGCCACGGTAAAAATAGATGATTATGTCAAGTTCTGACTATATTAGTACTCTTTTTTGACACAATGCTTAAAACTATCCATAAATAGGAGGATAATACTATTCAACGCACTCGGACTCGCATACTCCTGCATTAGCAACAATGTCTATGTCAATCAAACTAAAACTCAATCGACCTATGTTTGAAGTTTTAAAAGTTTTATCATGTCAAGTTTGATAATTAAAAGGTTAAAATATGTTTATAGATACTTGCATTCTTCACAAATTTAGAATATAATCCATATATTTTTATTTTTAAAAATTTAATCTCTATTTTTTATATTTCAATATTTAGGCTCAATTGTTAATACTCTTTCTTTTATTAAATTCGTTGGTATGGCATTTTAAAATTAAAAAAGAAATACTCACCTGGAAGAAATATAACTAAAAAATAACATTTTAATGAACTCGAATTTTGCAAAATAAGTTTATCAGTGTTATCAGTTTGACTTAAATTTTAAAATCAAAAAAATAAAGAGACTAAATTCTTAAAAATAAAAATATAAAAACTAAATTCTAAATTTACGAAAATACGAGTTATAGATTTTTTTAACCTCAGAATGAGTTTTTCAAGAGTAAAGATATAGTTGTTTCTTTGGCTATATTACTCTTGCTTGTTAATATATGAAAAAAAACCCTCTAAAGTTATTTAATAATCAATTCAACTCTCAATTGAAAATAACACCCAATTGAGTTTTAATCGAATATATACAATCAATTAAACCTTAAAGAAAAAAATAATTTTCGTGTAAGCCCCTAACACTATTAAATTTGACATGTGATAAAATATGGTATTTTCCTTTAAAATTTTAAAAAACATAAAAGATTTCTAAAATGTTCTTTAGAAAAATCTAAAATTATATAATAAAAAACTTAAATTTTCAAAAAATAAAATAAAGAAATAGAATTTTTAAAATTTTATAAAACCGCAAAAAAAATAAAAGAATTGTTAAAATAATAGGATTTTTTTAAAAAAAAATAAAAAGTTAGACTTTCAAAACTTATAAAATTTATTTAAAAATAATATAAAATTATTAAAAATTAGAATTTCCAAAAATTATAAAAATTGCAAAAAATACTAATTTTTTTTAGAAAATTAAAAAAATAAAAATAATATAAAATTATGAAAAAGTGTCTACATGATTTATTAAGGTGCCACATAAAAAGTTTAACTGTCGAGAAAAAAAAAATCAAAATTTAATTAACATAGAAGGCAGGAGGTTCAGGTTCTAAGAACAACAACATGTTCCCACACAGCACTAATGCTTATATTGATGATATCAATAAATTGATCAATCATGTCTCCTATAATTTGTTATATTTTTATAATTGTTATACAAATTTTTAATAATTTTCTATTATTTTTAGTATTTTATAATTTTTTGCTTTTTTAAAAAATATATAATTTTTTTAATTATAATAAAAACACGTGCATTTTTTATAATTTTAAAATTTTAATTTTTTTAGTAGTTTTTTTATAACTTTTGAAAATTCTTTTTTTAAATTTTTTTGAAAAATCTAAATTTTTTATAAATTTTAAAATTTTTTTAATGTTTTTAAAACATTTTTAGGGAAAATTACTATATTTTGTCACACGGATAACTTACCAATGTTAGGTGCTTACTCAAAAATTGATTTTTCAAGTGCTTAATTGATTGTTTATATTTAATTAAGGCTTCAATTGAATGTTATTTTCGATTGATGGTTCAATTTATTACTAAATTATTAAGCAATTTCCTTGTTGTTTTTTTAGGTAAACTACACCCAAGATATTAAATTATTAGTACATTTACGTTTTGGTCACTCATCTTTAAAAAGTTACAATTTGATTATTGAACTATTTAAAAGTTTTCATTTAAGACTAGGCTATTAAAATCGTTGTTGTATGGCCTTCTCCGTTCACACTGCCTGCACCAATCGAAAGCTCTTCTCCCCTTTCTTGTTTACAGTTTAGTTTTTTTTTATGAAATAGCTAGGAAAATCACGAATCTACAAACCAAAATCGAAATAGTTTTCTTTTCCAATCTCCGACACTGACCATCAGATCGGCTTGAATCTAATATATGTTCTACTCATCAATGGGTACTGATCTACCATACCAATTGTCAAATTATCGCTTAGAGCTTCTTAGTCAGACTTTTTTAAAGAAAACTTTAATAGCCTAAGGACTTAAATAAAAACTATCGAATAGTTCAATAACTTAAATGAAAACTTTTTCAATTATAATTTTGTAACTTTTTAAAATTAAGTAACAAAACCTAAACTTATTAATAATAGTGTAGTAAAGTTTACTTCTTCTTTTTTCTTTTTTTTTTTCCTTCTGTTTCGTATAAAAAGCAACCATATTACATGTAACTTTAGAATAATAAAATATTCGCATTCGTTTGCATTAAAGTTGATGCTTTTCACCTAAACTATATTTCAAATTGACTGACAGCAGACAACTGATTCAATACTGTGTTTTGATTTTATATTAACATAATCCAAATTCTTCATATTTATGCCCATCAAAAGCCACTTCCCAGCAAACAGAATCCATGTGGAGTTCACGATTGTGATATATATCAAAGGGATGTAAGCACCTAGATTTTGATCTCGGTTGAAAAAGCTGCAGGTTTTAGAAAATTTTTCTAGTTTCTTTTCCAGGGAAAAAAAAAGGGTGCTCTCTAATGCATATATGAAGCAATTAAACCAAGAAACCTGATTAATTTGATCCAAAAAACTCTAATTATTCAAAAGAAAATGTGTTTTTTACTGCATACCAGATAGAAGACAAGTTGATGCATCAGTATGATTTGGGCAATAACAAGTGAATTGATTCGAACTCTTATTATATCCACACCTACCACCAGAACCATTGCAGTCTTCACATTTGGAAGCTATATTTGCATCCCATTTCAATCCAAATCCATTACCAAGTGGCAAAACCAAAGTGTCTGGAGTTGGGTTGCTCTTGATTGTCTCAACTGCAGTATAAAAAGCTGGAACAATCACATGGCTATCACAAGATCTCAACCCATCTTTCACTTCAGTTGAAAGGTTGCCCAGAACAGATGCTATAACATAGTAGTTCACCATATCTGTTCCATTGCCGGTGCTGCAGTTAAACAGACTTGGAAACCCTGAAGATATGTTGGAAATCAAAGGGCAATGGTAATACAATGTTATGTTCTCAAGGTTCCAAGCATAACTCAAAAGGTTGAAGTTCAAGGTGGTATTGAGCAGGGTTTGGGGACAAAGGTTTTGAAGATAATCAGTTCTGGCTACAGTGAAAGCTTGTATATCCATGTTGATTTCGATGACTTTGTAACTTACTGACATGATTGTGATCTGGGTTTCTTCACCTTCCAGGCAAGTTAACTTTAACCCTGGTTGCCCACAATTCTCAGGCCTGTCACCTCCCCAAAAAGGGTAGCTAACATTTTTGAGGTTCCCACAATGGAATTGTTTGCTGCAGACCATATAGTTGTCATTGCTTGAACTTGATAAGGTTGGAACTTGAGCTAATAAAAGGATGATGATGATGAAAAAAACCAGGGATGATGAGGTTGCAGAGATATTAAAGGAAGCCATGTTGTTTGGTAAAAGCACTAGCTTGAGAGAGAATTTGGCAAAAATTTTCATCCTAACCAAAAAAGTAAAGGTTACATCAACTTGGAAATGGAAGAAATTAGAATATTATGAATGTCATCAAGAGAACCTTTATGGTTAAAGAAGTTATTAATGATTCTAGTCACTTGAAAGTTAAAAGGAAGTTCCCCATCTTTGTTGATATTTTTAAGAGGACAAAATTGAAAGACTTTAGATTGCAGAAAGAAAGGGGTATATAAGAAAAGGAATAGTCATGGAAACTTGGTTAGCCATTATTGAATCTTATAAAAGTCGTGAAAAGTTAGTGAGTGGATCTACGTTTCCAACCCAAATATCATTTATAATCGAAAAGGAAAAGTGAGAACTAAGGATATTGTTCGATTGCTTGTATAAAATGGTGCAGCTTTATTAATTTAAGTCAGCAAGGATATTAAGTTCCAAGAACAGTACTGGAAACCAAAGTAAGCCAAAAATCGACAGTAGTTAAAAAGAAACAAATCAAGATACTCTTTATTAATTTAGTCGCTGCTTCTATATTTATCTCAATCATTAACTTTAATGCTTATAATTAATCTAATTACAATTTTCATCTCTTAGATATAAAATGTAATTTAATATATCTTACATAATTGTTGGGCGCATATTTGACATTTTTTTGGTAGATTATGAAGAAAAGACTGGTCATGATTGTATGCTATTTTTTTGTAAGGTGTATGATATTAATTTTAGTAAAATATGGTATTTTTATGGGAAAATATTTGATACGTTGAATTGATGACAGGTGTGTATAAAATATAGTACAAAAATTAAAAAGAATATATAAAAGAAATAGGACACAGTTGAGTTTGTTGATTAGGTTCAGATCTTTTTAATTTGTAAGGCTCTTCTAATATGTCAGATTGTTGATGAATTAAATTCTAGAAACTCTCTTAGAAATATTCGATTGACAATCGTTTTCGTATTTAAATTACAATTTAAGGAAAAAAAAGTAGTGATTTGAAGTTGTTTTTGGATTACTATAGTTGACTTATAAATGAAAAGAAATATGTCATCATACCAAGACTAACATAGTTGATTTCTTATTCATAATTTTGATTTTCTATTTTCTATCTCATTTCCTATTGATTGTATTTATTTCTTTAATTTTAGAATAATTAAAACCTCTTCTTGTATTTATTTAATTACAGTTTACCTAGTCATGATCCCAACTAATTTCTAGTCATGGCAAAATTTTATTCTATTTATTCTATCTCCATTGAATTCAACCTTACTCTAATTTTATTTTATTTTTAGATGTGGAAAATAAAATGGTTGAATACTCTGATTTTCAAGTGGTGTGTTGTTGAGAGTGATAGGACAAAGGAAAATATTTACTTCCAGAAATTAAAAAAGAAATCTTTCAACTTCATTGCATGTTCTAAGAATTTTCACTACCTCTGTTGAATTGTTGGAATCAATATTGATTTTAAAAATATCATAGATAAAAATTTAGAATATATAAAAACGGTACTAATTGTAGAATTTGAAAAATATGATTTAAGAATTAGATGTATTAATCAATTTGAGTTTTAGTTCAATTAATATTAACATTATTGCAAATGCAGAAGAACGTGAGTTTGATTGTGCTGAAGTGCATTATTCTCCTATTTATGGGTTAAGGAAAGACTATAAATAATTCTAAATATTATATAAAAAAACAAATATGATTAAAATTTATAACAAAATTATTAAAAAAAAAAAGTAAACATATTAACTCATGCTTACCTAGAAAAGGGGTAACGACTAACGAGGAGAACCATGGAAAGTTGGGCAACCAAGGCATCTTGAATCTATGGACTAAAATGTGGGCAAAATATTTTATAGTTGAATTAGTTTTGGAGGTATGTACCCTATAGATAAAAAAAATTAATCAATATAAAAAATGTTCAAGACTTGAATTTTAATATTCATAGCTTTAGTCTAACCTTATCCAATTTGTTTTTAAGTATTGTATTATATTATATTATGTAACTTAAATCTAACTTAAATCTATAATAATATATTGGAAATCCTATCACACGCGTATGTGTGTGAAAATTATAAATTTAAAACACATATATTTTTAAAACAACATATAATAAACAATGAAATATATGGTTTAAAATAATTAAACGTAGTAACACGTGAAATTAACAACATAAATACATTAAATTAACAATACTAAATACACTACAATTATTTATTATGGTGTTGTCATCAATTGTGAGTTAATGTCGAGGTAATTTGAGACACCAATTCAATTAAAAATATTATTAATATATACAACTAGAGGTGCTCATGGGCTGGGCCGGTCCGGGCTCAACTAAAAATATAGACCCATTTACTAGGCCCGGGCTCGACTCAAAAAACAGGCCTAAAATTTTGCCCGAGCCCTACCCAGATAAAAATGCTAAAACTCGAGTCCGATTTGTCCTGCCCGTATTAATTTTTTATATTATTTTATATAATTTTTAAATATATATAATACATCAAAAATACTAAAAACATCAAAATAAATATTTCCCAACAAATTGAAAATAAATTTTAAAAAGTATGTAGACTTAAATAACAGTAAGATAAATACAACTTAACAAGCAAATGCCTCTAAAATAATAACAAAATTAACAAATGCCTTTAAAATAAATACAAAATTAATAATAAAAATAAGTTTTATACAATATCTAAACAATAACAATAAAATAGTAGCAACATGATAGTAAAATGGTAGCAAAATAGGGAGAAAATAACAAGAAAATAACATTAAAAAATTGTCTTTTAGTGAATTCGGGCCCGACCGGGCTAAAATACCTTACCTGATGTCCGACCTATTTTTTAAATGAGCCTTTTTTTTTTGTCCAAGCCTATTTTTCGGGCCTATATTTTTATCCAAACCCTCACACATTTATAATGGGCTGGGCCGGGTGGCTCAACCCATGATTAGGTCTATATATAACTAATAGAGATAATAAAATCTACATATTAAAGTGAAATTTTAGTTGTGTGGTAAATTTAAAGTTTTATTAATTTAATTGGTGTGAGTTCAAATCCTATCTTATACATATTTTTTATTGATTTTTTAAAAAATAAAAAGATTAAAATGCTCTCGAAAATTATAACTTACTTACGAAAGAGTATTTTCGTAATTTTCCTACCTAAGATGGTAACCGGTTGAGGGTAACATTAACTCAGTAAAACACTCAACAAATAATATAGATAATACTATAATATTAATATTAAAAATATGTTTCATTGTTCATCTTTAAAATTTTAATTAAAAATATTAAATAATAAAATTGAATTAGTATAAATTAAACCTTTTTCTTTAATATGATAGGATTGTGTTAATCATTTGCAAAATATAAAAGGACTTTAGTAAAAATTGAAGCTCATATATCGAACTAAGCTAAACTTGAACAAATATTGATTGTTTTACCATACAATGGTTCATTCCGAACCTGATCTCATTGATAAACAACTCTAATGAAATATACATTTTCTATTAGGTAAAACAGGTTAAATGTTTTAAAAAGTAAAAAAGAAAATACTTTCTAAAATCTTAATTCCTTTGTGAAGTCAAAAATTTTACCGCAGCCTTATTATTCGATATTCATGGTAATAGAAGATGCAAAAAATGATATTGCCGACAAGGAGTTTGGGGGCGACCGTTGAGGAGAAAACAAGAAAGGTCTTGGTGGAGTTGCTAGTGATTGAAGGTTTCCTTGTAACATTTCTAGCACTTTAGTCATTGATGGTCGGTCTGATGGATTAGTTTGAATGCACCATAAGCTCACTATAATCATCTTCCTAGTTATTTCTTCATCTTCCACCGTGATTCCTTCAAGATTGAATGCTTCTTGTTCGAGATGTTTGTAAATCCATGAAGGGAAGTTCATTTCACTTGTTAAAGGCCCTCCGACATGAATGTTTTCCTTCGCTCCGACCATTTCAAGAACCATCATCCCATAGCTATAAACATCGGCTTTGTAAGAAACGCCTCCGAAGTTTCGACAAAATAGTTCTGGAGCAATGTATCCTATTGTTCCTCGTGCAGTTATCGACGAAAGAATGCTTCCCTTCCGCTCACATAACTTAGCAAGACCAAAATCCGAAATCTTGGGAACAAAGTTTTCGTCTAAAAGGATGTTATGAGGTTTTATGTCTAAGTGCAAAATTCTCGTGTTACATCCTCGATGTAGATATTCCAACCCTCGTGCAACGCCGACAGCAATTTCAAACATTGTTTTCCGGTTCAGTATACAACTTTTATCTGGTGATCTGTGGTGGTAGATGTACTTATCCAGCGATCCATTCGGCATGAACTCATATAACAAAGCTCTTATCGAACTCTCATAACAAAATCCAAGAAACGTCACTACGTTAACATGAGAAGTTCGACTAATACTCGCCACTTCGTTAATGAATTCCTCTCCATCTTCCCTAGATTCACTCAAGACTTTAACTGCAACAAGACGTCCACCTGGCAGCTTACCTTTGTAGACACTGCCGAATCCGCCTTCGCCAAGCTTGTCTTTGAACGACTTGGTGATTTTCTTGATGTCCGAATAAGAATACCGCTTCGGAGCAAGATCTGAACCATATCTCATGATGAATGCCTCAATCCTTTCACTGTTCTTCCTTTTATTTCGCTGCAAACTCATCAGCATTCCGCTTGACAACGATCCTTTCTTAAGCCTCAAGGCAAACACCATAAAGCAAACTACCATGATAGTAGCCCCTACCACTGTAAACCCTGTTTTAAATGAATGGTCAATTATCTTTTGTCAGAAATATTAGTTGATTTTTCATTCTTCTAAACACAGATATAAGAATGTGTTTATTACCTATGATCAGCTTAATCTTCAAACTGGTACCAACAGACGACCCTGGAACATAAAATAGACAATCATGTTACCTAGACGTACATTTTTCTTAAATTATTCGTGTTTTATATTCATATCTGATATGTATTTGGATTTAAAGAAAAAAATTAATAAAAAATGAAATGTAATTTGCAAATACTATGTTCTAAAATTTTAAAATTTTACGATCCATAAGTGCCAGCAAAGTGGGGGGTTTTTTAGCAGTAAAGATATAGCTGTTTCTTTGGCTATATTTCCTTGTTCCTGCTGAAAAGCAAGCATGTTACTTTAGAATAATAACATATGTTCAAATTTGTCAGCTTTAAAGTTGATGCTTTCACCTAAACTATATTTCAAATACAGACAGCTGATTCAACACTTTTTTTTCTTTTGAATTCTTTAATTTATGCTACCAAGCATTGAGAATCCATGTAGAGCTCACAACTTAAACATATCAAAGGGATGGAAGCACCTAGATTTTGAGACCTCACATGGTTGAAAAAGTTGCTGGTTTTAGAAAAAAATTTATATAGTGCTCTCTAAATGCATATATGAAGCAGTTAAACCAAGAAACCTAATTAATTTGATCCAAAAACTCTAATTACTCAAAAGAAAATGTGTTTTTACTGCATACCTGATTGAAGACAAGTTGATGCATCAGTATGATTTGGGCAATAACAAGTGAATTGATTCAAACTGTTATTATACCCACACCTACCCCCAGAACCATTGCAGTCTTCACATTTGGAAGCTATATTTGCATCCCATTTCAATCCAAATCCATTACCAAGAGGCAAAACCAAAGTATCTGGAGTTGGGTTTCTCTTGATTGTCTCAACTGCAGTATAAAAAGCTGGAACAATCACATGGCTATCACAAGATCTCAACCCGTCTTTCACTTCAGTTGAAAGGTTGCCCAGAACAGATGCTATAACATAGTAATTCACCATATCTGCTCCATTGCTGGTGCTGCAGTTAAACAGACTTGGAAACCCTGAAGATATGTTGGAAATCAAAGGGCAATGGTAATACAATGTTATGTTCTCAAGGTTCCAAGCATAACTCAAAAGGTTGAAGTTCAAGGTGGTATTGAGCAGGGTTTGGGGACAAAGGGATTGAAGATAATCAATTCTTGCAACAGTGAAAGCTTGTAAATTGATGTTGATCTCAATGACTTTGTAACTTACAGACATGATTGTAATCTGGGTTTCTTCATCTTCCAGGCAAGTTAACTTCAACCCTGGTTGACCACAATACTCAGGCCTGTCACCTCCCCAAAAAGGGTAGCTAACATTTTTTATCTTCCCACAATGGAACTGTTTGCTGCAGCCCACATAGTGTTCATTGCTTGAACTTAACAATGGTGGAACTTGAACAGACCAAAGGATAATGGTGAAAAGAACCAGGAGGGGATATGAAATTGCAGATATAAAGAGAGGCATGTTTGTTTGGTAAAAAGTCTACGTGTAAATGAAGTGAAAAACTAACATTGGGAAGTGGAAGAAAGGATACACTGAATGTGATGAAGAGAGGTTTTTATGATTAAAGGAAGTGATTAATGATTCTAATAACTTGGAAGAAGTAAAAAGGAAGTTTCCCCCCATTTTTCTTTTTCTTTATCATTGATAATCTGAATGTATGAAAAACATTCTTAATGGGATTGTGGTTGGGTATTTAATGATGCTGGGTCCCGGGGAGGTGACCATTAAAGAAACAAGAAAGGAATTTGGCCATTGCTTCCTTTGTTCTATGTAATTATGATTTCCTTTTTTAACCAACAATAAATTTTTTTAGAATTTGCATAATGTTTTTTTAAATTTAAATGTAATACACACTCTGATCGATAATTATTGATTTAATATATATATATAAAAATTTAAGCGGCAGACAAAGATGTTGGTTCCCACAAGAATAAAGATAATTCCAGTTCAATCCTCTTGTAAATAATAATATTACAAATTTATATATAATGAAATTGCACTTGACCCCTCAAATAATCATTTTAGTCCCTTAAAAATGAAAAAAAATTATAAATTGATAAATAATAAAATTATGTTTTAAGATTCCGTTATTATCTCTATCTATATAATCTAGCCCATAAATATATAATATGTATATATATAATGTTTCATCAGTTTTGTTTACAAATCTTGTGCCATTGCAAGTAGCTAGACTGCTTTAATCTTAAAATCTGAGTCTAAATACAATTGCCAAAACTAGGTGCTTGCTTAAACCCAAATTGTTTTTTTTTTTCAAGTCAAAAGGCAATCGAATAATATCTCCATTTTTCTATTTAATTATTGAATCGATATTTTATAATAAAATATTTAAAAATAACAGGTTTTTTTGGTTTTATATAATTTTTTTATCGTACACTATATCGAACAGGAAACCCTTAACCAGGTCATATATATGCTAAAGAGAAGCAGCAGAGTGATACACATTATATTATAAATAATAGTCCACTGACTGACCCCATTCCCTAGTTGCTATCACATCCAATTTGACATTTGCAATTAAACTGAGAGATGCCAAGCTTTGCAGGGCATGGAATCATCATTTGTAACTTCCAATTTGTCTACAAACAGTATCCAGATTCTATTAGTACACTTTCTTAATAGCATTAATGCTCAAAGTTCAAGATCAAACACTATGGTACCAACTTGAGTATTTGACAATTTGGTAGAGGGATATAAGCTGCAGAAACAGTAGAAGAAGCTACCAGATCAAATGATACTTTCATTTCATATGCAAAACTTTGCCAAATGTACACAAATGGATCATGGATACTAGTTGATGTCCACACATTGTCATAATGACAATAAAATCTAATCTCCTTGATCTAAACAAAGCATCATCAAAAAGTCGAATTTCTTGATGAGCTAACGAAACCTAATATGCGCAATAAAAGCTTTGATGTCAATGCAAAAAGAGATGTTTAGCCTTGAAAAGTACAGTAGCATCATGCAAATGCCAAACTAGTTTTAGCATTCGAATAGGAAACAAGCATAATGTGGTAGGACTTGTGGCTTATCTGATATTGGTCTTCAATATTTTATCGGCTTCACCTTTGCTCATTTGCCCATGTGGGTTAAGATCCTGCTAATTAAAGCTTCTTTCTTCCCACTAACAGGAAGGTTGTGGGCATTTAAGTAAACTTTCAAATCTCCTACTGTTAAATTCTTCAACTGCAAAAGAGGAATAAATAAGCAAGATAAACTTCCTTGGATTTGTTATGTGTGACAATTTCAGTACCCCAATTACCAGCAATCTTGCTACATATACTAGGTTTCATGCCAATGCTCATTCCAAAGTCAGGGGAAAATAGAATCGGAAAAACCAACACTAGTATATTTTTACTAACCGAGAGTTATTCAACTGAATACGTTCCAAGTAGGGCTGTGCAAAAAAACCAAGAAACCGAAAATTGATCTAAACAGTGGTATTTTGATGATTTTTGGAATACAAGTTAAAAACCAGATTACCCAAATTGAACATAATTCTAAAATTTTTAATTAATTTTAACATTTTTTATGACATAACATAAATATTTTATATTTAAAATAGTGAATATTAATTTAAAATATAATATAAAAATATATTTCAAAAGGTACTATATAAGAGTTATTGATTATTTTTATTTACTTTGAAAAATTAATCCTTTTTAGAAATAATTATGAAAAAAAATTTGAAACTTTACCAAATAATGTCCGAAAACCATAAAACAAAACCATTTTATCAAAATAAAATCCAAAAACCCAAAACCCAAAATTAGCAAGAAAAAACCTAGCACCAAACCAAATTATCACGGGCAGTTCAAAAAATAAAAGAAACCTGATCGGAACCAAACCGACTTCACCCCTACCAAGAAGTTTATAAACCCTTTTTCTTTAAGTGAAACAGCATTTTCTTCTGAAATAGCATTCACTCAAATAAATTAAGCCTCAAGTTTTTTTGCCTCAAATCCTGGTTTGTACAATTACCCTCAAATTTAGTTCAAAAGAATCCATTTCGATGACTAAGAGAAATTAAAAGCATTGTTGAATCAAAGAAAACAATTAAATAAACCTCTCACCTGCCCTTGTCTGCAAGGTTACCCCAATCATAATCCTTAGCTGCATTTTCTGCAATAGCTTTACGTTTTCTAGAGGCCTCACTCATTTTTTCTTTACCCATGTCACTTTCCTCATCATAGCTGTCCCCATAAACAGAATGCTTAAATGCTTCTGCTGCCCTAACAACTGCTGGTCTGTGCCAAAAAATTTCTCATGATGACCGGTTTGTAGGCCAAAAGATTTTATAAACAACCAGAACGGGATGAAAGAGTTTAAGAATAAAGCCAAATCCTTATTACCTAGTCAAACCTTCCTCATCAGGTGCTGTCTCATCAGTGGTCTCTGGAATATCATCTTCTGCTAAAGCTAGAGCCTGCAATACTGCATAATGTCTCTGCAGAGCTGCAACAATGTTATATAACATGGTGACCGAGTCAACAAAGTATAACAGAAGAATGGCATCAACAACTTGGCAGTCCACTTTAACCACAAACAAAAAAGTCTGATACCTCAGAATTTATTACTATCAAACCTTAAAATTACTCATATTGCTTGAAAAGAATGGGAACTGATACCATTTGACAAGCGGTAATTGCATAAACTTGAA
Source organism: Gossypium hirsutum (assembly GCF_007990345.1). Classification (NCBI taxonomy): domain Eukaryota; kingdom Viridiplantae; phylum Streptophyta; class Magnoliopsida; order Malvales; family Malvaceae; genus Gossypium; species Gossypium hirsutum. Next base: position 5,320,857 of record NC_053437.1, on the reverse strand, counting down.
CATACAGAAGGAAAAAAATCAATTGAAATTATATCAATTCATGATTTAACCTTGTCCATAGATGTTTATACTCTGTATCATAAGCAAATTGTACTTCCATTATATAACTCTAGAGTAACAGGTGTACTCTGATTCTTAACTTCAATCATGTTAAAAACAAAAATAATGCTTTTCACACACTTGGAACCATTCTAAAATTTCAGGGCTACAGTGTATTTAATGATTTATTGATTTTCATACACAGTCTGTGAATACCTATAAGCAATAGAATGACAGTGTATAAGTATAAACTATAAAATGACAGCTTACCAGGGTTAGCAAATTGGAAAGCAGAAAAATCCTTCACATAAATACGTTTTATTAAAGCAGCAGCCTTTTGAATTTGATCCTCATCAGCTCGAGGTGCATCCTCTTCTGTATCTGGAAATATCTGTGAAACATCCCCAATTTTATCAGTGATAACATGACTTGAAAATCTTTTAGCATAAACTCAAGAATATGTCCTTGCCTCTTCATCATCTCTGATGTCATCAGAGTACGGAAGGTATATCATGTGCATTCCAGGCGGCTCCATTTGAGCTCCAGCACTGGTAATCTCATCCTGTGAAGTTTAAAGAAGATTGATAAACTGTCACAATTGTCTATATGAACATAAATGAATGCAATGAAAATGTCTCATTGTATCTTTCAGTTTTGAATAGCAAAATTTGCAATTCTAACTGTCGTTTTTACATCATTGTCATAAAGAAATTGAAAGTTCTCTCATAAAACAAATTTAATTTCTCTGCACATGTCAAGAAGTACCACAATCAGCTGCGTAACATATACACATATGCACCACATTAAATCTGGTTCAGGCTTCGTTTATACCAAGAACAGATAAAGAACTACAATGACACAGAGATACAATGAGGCCTTCAAGTTTGCTCATATTGTAACATTAATAGAACAGCATAGAAGTTCTACTCCTCAGATTTATATTTACCACTTAGTCTACTATCCTAAAAATATCAAAATATGTCATATTTTACTCAGTCCAACAGAAGCAGCCTTTCAACCTTCGCCTTTTCCCTTAAGAATTTCTCCCCCTCAAACCTTGGTGATGCTGACATTAATGCAAACTCCATATATATAACCTTCAGCAGAAAAAATAGCTGAAACCTTCCTCTATACAACAGATCCAATTACAAAGCCTAACACTCTTACAACATGTGATGGTAGTTTTAAATTTCCATCATATTTGTGCACCATATTCTCACTGTTGAGAACTGAATGATTTGAGTCATATGTCAGAGAGCAGAAGTCCACTATTATGCTTATATTATCTCAGCGTTTAGTGATAGGGGAAAACAGAAACAAATAAGAAGTTGACAACGTATAACAAAACAAGCAATGAAGACCAATTTCCCAAATATGGACTTTCGCATGAATCACAAGGCCAGATGCATTAGTCTGAAGTGCAACAGATATCTTACTTGTGCAACTAAGGCAACTAATTGAGGATGATTTGAGGCCCCATAATATGCAACTGCAAAACTGCAATGACACAAAAATATCATGTACTAGGATCAAGAACAATGATATGTTATCAACTTCTTGGAGCTTCAGTTTGAAGAAGAACAGTAGACCAGCACATAGAAGCTGAAGTTGCAAAATACTAACCGATTGTGCTTTAGCATAGATCTATGCAAGGCAATGAAAATGCAGGTGCTACCCACCACTTCCTATATTGGTCAAGCAGAAAACTTTTAGTAAATGTAAACAAACAAACAACCCCCCCCCCCAAAAAAAAAAAGCAGGTTTCATTAAAGCTAAGGGCAATAAGTAACAAACACATGCCTTCATAAGCAAATCAACATCATAATACCATTAGTCACTTAAAAAGTATTTAAAATTTATATTTCATATATCAAAATGTTAATAATGAGTTACAATAAAATAGTACTTCACATTTTTAAACGCTAGAATATTAGACCAAACTTTACATAAATACTTCTCAAAAGTAACACTAAACTAGCTCTTAATCTGCACTTTAAACTTGAATTGAGCTTGGACCACCCACATGCCCTAATACGTTCCTCTATATTGAAAATATGTTTTATGAGTGCATACTATAATCTTTGGCCCTCAATTGAAGATGTCTTTAATACAACTACCTAGCTGATTATCAGAATGGTATAGACCCAGAGGTGATACCTGACATTTGATCCTTGCAAAGGAGATTGGGTGACCAGCATACAATGAATTTCTATAGGTTCTTTATGAGTGCTCCTAATCAAGTGTTGAACTGAAAATATCAAAATGCTATCTTACAAAAGGGTCAGGTGGGAGATTATTGAAAATCACTAGGATGGATACAGAAAAATCTGACACCCGTAACGAAATGCTAAATATCTCAGCATATTTTATTTCACAAGCAACAATGAAATTGCATTATCTATTCAAGCATAAAGTACGTAAAACCAAACTCAGGACATATATGTCAGATTTTGGTTTGTTAAACTCTATAGCCACCAGATTCTATTATTTTAAAAAGAAACCTTAGTCAAATCCGTCAAACAATCAACAATACATGTTAAATATTGAAGTTCTGTGGAATGAACTGTATGACCTTTGAAAAAATTTTTCATTTTATTAATACAGACTTTTATGTTTAGGAAAACATGCTCTTCTCGACTCTTTGTGCATTGTTCACAATTAACTCATTGTCCATTTTCTCAAGATTGCATTATAGTTCCATTCCTTTCACAGAAAAGACACATCAAGCAATAGATTTACAATTATACTTCCAACAACCTTGTCATCCATTGTTTGATAAAGCAGTCCTATTCAAATTTATCTAATGTAAAAGGATTATACTATATCACACTTTGTTTTCTTGATACCAATAACTGTGAGGAAGAAAGAGGGCAAAAAGAATAACAGTCAACAACTCAAAATATAAAAGTGTACAAGATCAAGAGTAAAGAAGATGCAAAAAAATTCAAGAAACAAACTTCTGTATCATTTGAGGAAAACTTAACCTGGTCACTGGCGTATACAAACGTGGATGGTCTCAAGTTGTAGTAATCTTTTAAGCAACTTAATGGCTTGAATCCAAGAAGACGAAGTTTTCCGGGTGATATTCTTTTTATCTCAGCTATTTCCTCTGGTAAAAACTTGACATTCTCACTGAAAATGCAGGGTCGCACAGGGGAGGGGGTTGATTAAGAAAAAGTTGTACAAAAATAAACCAAAATATTAACGAGTACAACATATGAACAAATTTCAAAGTCTTAAACTACATTATTCCCAGACATCAATAACCCAACCATAATTGTGACAGGAAGTTCCGTCTAAATCAGAAAACTTCTTTTGACAACCCTGCTGGACAAGCAACCCAAGCATCAAAGCGATGGCATGATGCTCTACACTAGAAAACTGCTCTCATTAATCAAGGACATATGCTTCCATGTTTTCCCCGTAGTATGCATCACAAGTATCATCAATTAACAAAAAATGAAAACTTTACGTTTACTCTCTCGATGAATTAGTTTTTATTAGAAAAAGGCTTTGGGTCTTTATCAAAGAAAAGATGAAGATATATCTTGTATAGCCACTTGAACCAAATTTCCCCAAAATCAGAAGCAAATCTAATAAACTGAAGAAAAGGAAATGTTATATTTTCCTTGAGAAAGGAAATACAATGTCATACTATATTCAATCCGCTAATAAGGTCAACATCCAATAAGAATTAACTTTAATAGTTTACATGTAACCGAGAAATGAAATACAATGTCATAGTATATTCAATCTGCTAATAAGGTTACATCCGATAATAATTAACTGTAATATTTTACATGTAACCAGACAAATGCATGAAGCTTTCAATGTTTAACAAGCATAATCTATTCCCTTAATTTGTTAGATAAAGCACTAAAAATACTAGCCATGCTTACTTTCTATACGGCTGAAAGAGCTTAGGAGGTTCCTGAATCAGTGCACCAGTATCCTCACATATCAAAGATCTTTCAGTCTGCACCATATCATTGAAAATAAGTTCAAATCACAAATGGTCAACACAAGCAGCATACTTCTTGATCGCATTCTATCTACCTAATCCTCATTAATATATTTTCTATATAAATATATTGCAATGCAGAGAAGCAAGGATTTATTGAAGGAAAAATACGAACTTTCTTCTCAGCAAAAGCTACTAACCAACTCATACAGCTTAAAAGCAAACAAATTGTTTCTTCTAAGCTCCATTTAGATAACTATTCAAAACTCTAATGATATCTTACTCTGCAGCCCATAATACATGCATAAAGCAAAACAAGACCCACTCTATTGAAGTAAAATAGATATTCATTTACATCACAAATGCAAAAAGATATTTTAATTAAAATCACTCATAGATATCCTAAGAGAAGTGGAGGAAGCTGGAGGAGAGAGAGAACCAGAAACATATAAAAGTTTGCAAGATGGAGAAAAGGATGGAACATAAAGAAGATAAAAGCTTAGAATAGAACAAGTACTCCACATAAAACTTAGCCGACAGATGCTTATGTGTGTATAAATGATTGTTGCCTATTGTCATATATAGCATGTATTTTTTCAGAATTACCATTTTTTTTTTTTGAAACGTCAGAATTACCAAATGTTAAGAGCCTATATCCTACATGAGCCATAAAAACAACTTGTAATTACCTTTAAAGGATGATTTGTGACAGAATCAAGCCATGTAATGGCCCCTACAGACATAGAAAAATGAGGGAAAAGAGTTAAATAGTATGGCACCTGACATTCAAGATTCAACTAGAACATGGAGAGTTGTCTACCTGGAACTGTAGGACGAATTAAAGCATAAGTATTCAGCTCAATTGACAGTCCATTGGCAATATGAAATCCAATCCTTCTAACTACTCGCTTTGTGAACATACGCTTTCTCAGTTGATCTTTCATATCTTCCAATCTGAAATTAGATTATGAACAAGAATCATGAACGTACATATAAAAATCTGTAAGTTATAATATTGCTACTGCGTTTAGGTATATCATGATTATATACTTATAACTAGTCCGAAATCATTAAAGATAACAAAATTTTGAAGAAAACAATCCATTGGAAGTTAATATGAGCTCTATGCATGAGGTGAGAGATCATACACAGTGTTTGAGAGACACAAGGCCTAGAAATACCAATCCATCACGATGTTTGGTTATCACATTCTTTTTTACTTCTAAATGAACAATTATTTTATAGGTACTCAGAAATTTGAAGGGAGTGTAAGTGCTGGCAGAGTATTTATTTCTTTTGCAGTTAGAAAAGTGAATCAGATGTAAAAAGTAAGTAGCCAACTCTTCTGTCATAAGAAAGAAGAGTGGACTCCTAATTAGCATCCAACAACAAAAGCTCGTTATACTACGTGTTGTGCTTTTTTGAACATGATCAGCTCATTGTTACAGTCAGTACAATCTAATTCAATTCCACAACATGTGACCACTGACCAGCACGCATCTATACCAGTGCATAATAATGATCCTCTTTTGAATTTGAGCTCACTTGATGGTAATAGTAATTGCATAAAAGTAATGAGATTAATATTAAAAAAAAAAAAAAACCATAAATACATACTTCTGGCTGGCAGAAGGCATGAATTGAGCAAGATCCTCACCATCTAACCCAATCAAATCCTGAAAGAAATAAAAAATTGTTATCCAAAGTAAATGTATAATCCACCCGTTCAATCTGCACAAGAAAACACAACATGAATGAATAAACATACAGCATAGAAGGTAGAAACATTGAACTCTGAATCTGGACGACTCAAAGGGAGAAGTTCAATTGAGATTCCAAGATCTTGTGCATCCTGGAGGGGAAAAAAAGAAGAGCAAAAAAAAAAAAAAATGCTGGTGACATAATCTGCTAATGGGAATCAGTTTGAATGCACTCATATAACACTGAACCACAAAGCACGTGCAACTTTATATTTAGTTTACTTTAGCTCGCTGCAATGTAGTTCTTGTCATATCTTTTTTTGCAGCATCCTGGAGACTTCCAAAGGGATCATCTTCGTTAGTAAAGAGAAGAATTCGCTTATCAGCTGTCTTAATAGACCTGAAAGAGTATTGCTGTCAAAAACTGAACCAGATGCAGGAACCTTGGAAAACAAAGGAAGAAAGGAAACAAGCGCTGTTTAATCATAACACAAATGCAACAGGAAACCATACCCTTTACGAAGAAGAGCTTGAGCAACCCAGAGGGCATTATAAAGGGAATTCTCCCGAGACCCGGGAACAATACCATACTGACTCCCAATTTCTCTCATAAATGATTCTGCAAAATAGCTTAAAAATATGTACATTGGTTCCCCAAAAGATTTTTACAAATTTTAACATAAAAGATCATATTTAGTGAATCTAATGAAATATGATGAACTTTTAAGTAGTACTTTGCGATCAGTTTATAGTATTGTAGCAAAAATCTATAGTTAAAGCAGGCAGTCAAAAGCTTAGAATCAAATCTTCATTATTGATCACCAATAATGCAATTAATTTGAATATAAATTACCTTCTATACAGTCAAATTCTTTAATAAGCCTAGCTGTAGGCCTGTCTAGGTGCTCCCTTTCAGCAACATTAAAAACAAAAACACCATTTAAATCTTGCAAGTTCTTCTTTTCCCTCTGCAGACAGAACACAAGATAGTAAGAAAACATATCATAGGCACTTAGGGCAGCAGACTTCCAGAGCATATAGCAAAATATACCAACTCTATTTGCAAAGATTGTATTTATTTTCTGTATATTTATTAAAGGACTCATCTATTTGATGGAAACTTGTCCAAGTTTTACCAATGTCAACTGGTCGGAATAAACACACAGAAAATAAGTACAATCTCCGCACATAGACAAGTCCTTTAATAAACATATAGAAAATAAGTCCAATCCCTGCAAATAGATGTGGTATATTTTGCTAGTAAACCCAATTTACTAGTTGACGTTGGTATAGAAAATATAGCAAACTAGGAGTAGTTATCCCACATTGATGGAAACCATTGACCAACAAAGGCAGCTACTTGGTGTTCTATGTGCATTCCTACCTATTCTTTTGATTCCATGTGTGATTGTGGCAAAACCAAATTGAGATATACAAACGAAAATGCTATTTATTTGAAAACTTTTTGATTAACCAACTCGTTACCAAAAAGCCCTGATAGCATCTTGTCATGTAGGAATGATGGCCAAGTGATCCAAAGAGTAGCATTGGAACTGCTATGTACACTTCTGTTTACTGAGGATTCGTACACCTATTTTCCAACACTTCCCCACAATTCACTGATCGCCATGAGATTTCAAAGAAATCTAATCTAATTCAAGATTTTCACCCAATTGAGTTTACCACCCTAGAACTAAAAAGTTACACCTACTAGTTCAACAGTATATTTTGTGAGTAGACTAAGTGGAAAGCCCCACCCCTGCCATTTTTCTTTTTTTTTTTTGTACACCAGGACCAGAGGCTCTAACTACAGTAAATAAAATAATTAATATCAACCTAAAGGGCTAGAATTGCATCTTACAGTGTTAAAGAAGCAAATTGCAACTTCATCATACGATCTACTAATGATTTGAGTCTTGAGTGATCCAGCAATACAGCTAACAGCGGTGTGGAAATGAGTTTCATCCTTTTGGTCATTCTGTCAATATTTAAAAATAAAAATAAAAAACCAACAGCTAGTCAGTACATCTCAAATAGAAAAAGAAGAAGAAGAAAAACATGTTAATCAAAAAACATATCCATTACAGAAAAGCTTAATTAGGGTATTAATCCATGAAAGAAAAAAGAAAACCAATTACTAAAAAAACTGTAAAGAAAAGGAAATGGGTATTCTTTATCTGTTTTGATTATACATAAAAACTTACACCAGGACATGTCGTGCTGAACATTTTCCGAGAAGCATCGACCAAGTAAACAACATACTCTTTGGAACTCTCACTTTGCTGCAAATATTGGACAAAAACAACACAACTACATCTCTCGTTTCTTAACCGTGGAGAAGAATATAGAAGAAAATAAAGAGAAAGAGAGGAAACCTGGAAGAATTCGTTATCTGGGTCGTCTTCTTCGTCCTTGAAAACATCTTCTGGGTCCAAATCCATTGTTAAAGATGAAATTTTTCAAAGGTTTTTTGCCGGTTTCTGAAGTGCTGCTAACTTTCCCAGTTCCTACGCATTTTTTAAATACATTTCGATATTTGGAGTGGAGGTGTCTTGGACAAGCTAAAGGAAGGACACTGACAATTGGAGATCAAAGTGTTCATGGGCTTGAGAGCCTTTTC